>NW_007259165.1:454917-456271 GCF_000164805.1 Carlito syrichta | reverse complement strand
GGAGTGCAGTGGCCACTCCCGGCCACCGCAGCCTCGCCCTGCTGGGCTCCGGCGATCCTTTCGCCTCAGCCTTCTGAGTAGCTGGAACAACAGGCACGCGCTACCACACCTGGCTAGTTTTTGATTTATTGTAGGGATGAGGTCTTGCCAAGTTGCCCGGGAGGGTCTCGAACCCACGGGCTCAGGCAGTCCACTCGCCTCGGCCTCCCAAAGTGCTGGAATTACAGGCTGAGCCACTGAGCCTGTTTTGATTTTTTAAAAAAATCTCTGGACTGTCATTTTGGTTAGCATTTCAGAGGAGATAAAGTTCCTGTGGGTTTTTAGGCTGCCATCGTAACTGGGCCCTGCCACTATTACAAGCCTTGTTGTTTGGACTCTGCAGCACAGTAAAGCTCCCGTGTGCTTCCAGGGCCTGCAAGCCTCTCGTTTTTCCTAAAACACCCTTTGCACCTGTTTTGTTCTGTTAAATTCCTACTCATAGCTGTGTGCAGTGCCTCCTGCCTGTAATCCCAGCACTTTGGGAGGCTGAGACGGGAGGATTGCTTGAGCCCAGGGGTTGGAGACCAACCGTGGCAACATAGCGAAAGCTGGTATCTAAAAAAAAAAATTCAGAAAAATAAGGTTGAGGCAGAAAGATCGCCTGAGCCTAGTAGGTTGAGGCTGCGGTGAGCCATGATCGTGCCACTGCATTCCGTCCTGAGCCATAGAATGAGACCCTAACTTAAAAAAAAACAAAAAACAAAAGGCTGGGCTCAGTGGCTCAGCCTGTAATCCCAGCACTTTGGGAGGCTGAGGTGGGTGGATTGCCTGAACCTGAGGATTCAAGACCAGCCCAGGCAACTTGGCGAGACCTCGTCTCTACTATAAATAAAAAATTGAGTCAGGCATGGTAGTGCACGCCTGTAGTTCCGGCTACTTGGAAGGCTGAGACGGAAGGATCACTGGAGCACGGGAGATTGACCCTGGGGTGGCTGTGAGTATGCCACTACACTCCAGCCTGGGCAGCAGACTGAGACTCCAACTCAAAAAATAAAATAAATTCTGCTCACAGACCGGCTTGGTGGCTCAGCCTGTAATCCCAGCACTTTGGGAAGCCGTGGCAGGTGGATTGCCTGAGCCTGTGGGTTTGAGACCAGCCTGGGTAACTTGGTGAGACCTCATCTCTACAATAAATTAAAAAAAAAAAAAATAGCTGGGTGTGGTAGTGCTCACCTGTAGCTCACCTGGAAGGCTGAGGGGGAAGGATCACCAGAGCCCAGCAGGTCGAAGCTGGGGTGGCGGTGAGTGTGCCACAACACTCCAGCCTGGGTGACAGAGTGAGACTCCAACTAAAAAAAAAAAAAAAAAAAAAAAA
>NW_007259165.1:450405-454897 GCF_000164805.1 Carlito syrichta | reverse complement strand
TTACGAAAAAAAAAAAAAAAAAAAAATTCTACTCACCCTTCCATCTCTAATATAGCTTCTCTAAAGGTACCCTTCCCTGGCCCCTGGCTCAGATGAGGCCAAGCCTTCATCAGCCATCCTTTACAACCTCCTGACTTGTCACCGTGATGCCAAGTCATTTGTGCAGCTCCTTGTATAATATTCATCTCATTTTGCCCAATTTTGAAGCTCCAGTAAGTCACGGATCGAGTTTTTTGTCTCCAGTGACAGGAACATAATTTCTTGACCATAGTAGCAATCAATAAATATTCAGATAAATGACCTAATTATTGAGTAGCTCTCCGTCTTTAACTCAGTGAATTTTAAAGTTTTCAGTTAATATGTTTTATAGACTAGTTGGATATGCAGACTTCTTATTTAGAACTATGAATACTGAAACTTGAAAGGTATAAACATTGCTAATCCTAATATATTTGCAATTAAAAATTAACTAATTCATTAAACATTTATTGAGCAGCTATTCTTTGCACAAGGCTATATGCTGTTGTCCGGATCTCAGGATTTAATAGCTTGCTTATACTTTCCAAAATACAGTTACCTCTGGCCTCACTTTAATGTCTTCCTATGAGAATTCAGACACTTATTTTGGTAGCATTACCTGAGGATTATTATCTGAGTCAATATTTTGTACATAATTAAGAATTGCCTTAAAAATAATTACTGAATACTAATTTCAGTCCTCTCTCAGGGCAGGACATGTGAGTTAGACCCTTCATAAATGAAAGTTGGTACATTGAATATTATGTGTTCTTAAAGTTTGTGAGATCCTTTTTTCTTTTTCTTTCTTTTTTTTTTTGAGAGAGGATCTCTCTCTGCCATCCAGGCTGGAGTGCAGTGGTCTGTGATCATAGCTCACTGCAGCCTCAAACTCCTGGGCTCAGGCGATCCTTCTACCTCAGCCTCCTGAGTAGCAGGGACTACAGGTGCACACCACTATGCTTGGCTAATTTTTTTTATTTCTTGTAGACATAAGGTCTCGCTCTGTGGTCCAGGGTGGTCTTGAACTCCTGGACTCAAACAGTCCTCCTGTCTTGGCTTCCCAAAGTGCTGGGATGACAGGCGTGAGCCACCACGCCTGGCCTTGTTTGCATTAATTTAAGAGAGAGCACGGGAGCATTCTCCACTGAGTCCTTCTACTTACATAGAGGCAATTCAGTTCCGAGAAATTGCACAGGCTCATGGGACGAGGATCAAACTATCTTAGCGGTTACTTCATTTATAAAAAATAACAAGAGAGAAATTTTCTCTCTCTCCCCCATGTTTTTAGAAGTTACAGCAAGCGCTAGTTTCCGGCAGGTTCCAAGCTTAGAACTTAACATATATGTGTGTGTTTCTCTGTTATCACTGTTTGATCATCACTGTTTCTCAGCAGGCAGGCTGCTTTCTGATTTCTTTCATTATGGTAAAAGGAATATATGTTTGAATACAGCATGGAATCATCCGAGATGCATATTGTTAGGGAAAATTGCTGTCGTGTTCAGCCATTTCGCAGTAGAAGTCAAAGCTAAGCACGTTTCATGGCCGCAGCCGGGCAGTATTTCCAAGCAGTTCTTTTCATTATTTGTACATTTTGGATAAAATGCGTATTTGGGTGGCGTGAGTCTCATTATGTTGCAAGAGTTGCTCACTTTAGGGGACATGAGTCTGCAGCTGTGTCGTCTGTCCGTCTGTCGCCTGTATCTGGACGTGTCGTCTAATTGAGCTCACGTGCAGTTTTTCCCTTCTATTTTGAGCACAAACAGAAATGGTAAAAACAAGTTCATAATTACTGTACCTACAAGGTGTGGTGGCTCATGTCTGTAATCCCAGCACTTTGGGAGGCCAAGGCAAGAAGATTGCATGAACCCAGGAGTTCGAGACCAGCCTGGACAGCATAGTAGGATCTTGTCTCTACAAAAAATAAAAAAATGAGCCAGGTGTGGTGTCGCACGCCTGTAGTCTCAGCTACTTGGGAGGCTGAGTTGGGAGGATCACCTGAGCCCAGGAGCTGTGAGTGTGCCACTTGCACTGCAGCCTGTGTGACAGTGAGACCCCCCCAACTACTAATGATGATGATGGTGATGATGATGATAATAATAATAATAATAATAATAATAATCACTATTTCCATTTTATTTACTCTTGCTTGAGCGATCACTCTGAATATCTTATAAATACCACATTTTTTTTTACTGGGAAATCTCATTTGGAAAGTACAGCTAATCTTTTTTTTTGAGTTGGAGTCTCACTCTGTCTCCCAGACTGGAGTGCAGTGGCCGCTCCCAGCCACCGCAGCCTTGAGACTGCTGGGCTCCAGCGATCCTTCCGCCTCAGCCTTCCAAGTAGCTGGAACTACAGGCGCGCGCTACCACACCCAGCTATTTTTTTGATTTATTGTAGAGATGAGGTCTCACCAAGTTGCCCAGGCGGGTCCCGAACCCATGGGCTCAGGCAATTCTCTCAGCCTCCCAAGGCGCGGGATTACAGGCTGAGCCACTGAGCCTGGCTATTACAGTTAATCTTAAAACGTACATTCATTTGAAAGATAAATAACTGATGAAATGGGTAAGACAAACTGAAGGACATTTTAAAATAACTCAGTTTATCAAAAAACAAATTATGAATTTTTTTCTGAAACCAAAGTCACTATTTAGGTGCCTAAAAGGTTTGCTGAAACTGCCTATAGACTAATACTAATTTAGTGTTTAAAAATAACAGTATACAGAGGTGTCTCCCTGCATACCCCCGTGGTCTCTCGCTGGGTGTTAGCTTAGATCCAGTCTGTCTGCATCATACAACTGCCTCAGCCTCAGCTTACAGAACAAAAAGAAATCTGCTTTTTAAGAATTAACTGAAGATATCTAACAAAACGGATAAAACCTTTACTTGGCTTACAGTCCTGGTGACTAATTTTGCAGCCTCTGGAAGCCATCGTTGATTAACTGAAGACACATCCCAATGTCTGCTCAAGTGAAACTTCTCCGTTTGTATAAAAGCTTTTTGGGGAGTCTTTCCTAATGAACACGAGGGTGGGTTTCTCTCAACTTGTTTCTGTCATCAAACAATGAAGTTACTACAGCCTTATGTCAGTTTTTTGATCAGCAGTGTCTCTGTTATCTTGGTTTTCCAGTGCACTAAGAGTCTTCTTAGATACCCTAAAGGATTTCGGGGAAGGGGTTAGCTTTAAAATAGCACCAAAGGAGACCACAAAATACAACATTTAACAGTATCCAGGCTGAGTACAGTGGCTCAAGCCTGTAACCTCAGCGCTTTGGGAGGCCGAGGTGAGAGGATTGTCTGAGCCCAGGGGTTCGAGACCAGCCTGGGCCACTTGGTGAGACCTTGTCTCTACAACATATCAAAAAATTAGCTGGGCATGGGAGCACACGCCTGGAGTTCCAGCTCCTTGGAAGACTGAGGCAGAAGGATCGCCTGAGCCCAGCAGGTCGATACGGGGGTGGCCATGAGCGTGCCACGGCACTCCGGCCTGGGTGACAGAGTGAGACTTGGATTCAAAAAAAAAAACATAAAAAACCCCCAAAAAACAGGACCCTTCGTGTGTTTACCATTTGAGAGCTTCTGTAAGTCTGTTGCTTTTCATTCTCTCAGTTCTTGTCAACGGTATTCTACTTCTGGGACCCCACGTGATGGCAGATGTTAAATATACAAGTTTTGCTGACTACTCATGTATCTGTCAAAGCGATCTACACATCAAAAACAGCAGTTCCCTAGAGTGACATAAGAGCACTCTGGGCAACATGGCGAGATCTCGTCTTTACAGAAAATAAAAAACAAGTTGCCGGCCATGGTGGTGCATGTCTGTAGTCCCAGCTACTCAGAAGGCTGAGGAGGGAGGATCACCTGAGCCCAGAAGGTCGAGGCTGTAGTGAGCTATGATCACATCACTGCCCTCCAGTATGGGCCACAGAGTGAGACCTCCACTCAAAAAATAAATGAAAAATAAAGTGTGTATCTCTGACAATGTCTTTGGTCCTTGCACCGTCCAGCTGCTGCAGTGCTGTGTATTGTCTTCTCATTCAACAGTAGATGAGTGGAGTATACCAGGAGCTTGAGAAATGGGCTCAAGGGTGTCTTTGGTGCAGTGCTCGAGCGTGCACCATGGCTTCTGCTGAGTGGCCGTTTACTTTTTCTTCTGTCTGGCATTGCCCTCCCCTGGCGTGCTTCTTGGGTATGTATAAACCTAAACAGAGGACATGTGGCTGAGCAGTGACTGTCCCGGCATCCTGGTTATTTCTATTGTATTTGAAGCTATGGAGAGCTGTGCTTTTGTATGTGACTCTTTTTTTTTGAACCAAGCTCTTACTCTGTCACCCAGGCTGTAGTGCTGTGGAATGATCAAGGTTCATTCCAGCCTTGACCTCCTGGGCTCGGCCGATCCTTTCGCCTCAGCCTCCCGAGAAGCTAGGATTACAGGTGTGCCACCACACCCAGCTAACTTTTTTTAAATTTTTTT
>NW_007259165.1:442307-450351 GCF_000164805.1 Carlito syrichta | reverse complement strand
TCTCGAACTTGCGGGCTCAGGCAATCCACTCACCTCAGCCTCCCAAAGGCACGGGATTACAGGCTGAGCCACCGAGCCCGGTTACTTTTTTATTTTTTATTAAGACGATGTCTCGCTATGTTGCCCAGGCTGGTCTCAAATTCCTGGGCTCAAGCTGTCCTCCCACCTCGACCTCCCAAACTGCTGGAATTACAGGCGTGAGCCCCCACACTTGAACTTACACACCCAGTATTTGAGTTTCCATTCCTTCCCTTATCGCCTCCCTGACCAATTCCTAATCAGTATCAGTGGCTCTAGTGGGGGTTCCAGGGAGCCAAGGTCACGATAACTGAGGCTTGTTCTTCACAGCAGAGACTCACAGCAGGTCAGATGTACCTGGTCTAAGTGTTTCCATATATCCTCAGTCTTTATGCCCTTCTGAGAGCTGGGCAGTCCCTGCCATTTTGACTTGAGTATCTGAAATTATATATACACAGTGGATGTGAGTTTAAACCTGTAAATAAAGGACTGGCGGTCACAGCATTGGGAAAAGTCAAAACTAATGTGGCCGGGCCTCAGACCGAGCCTGTGAGATTCTTCCCAGTATCTTGGGGATTCCTTTCCTTAATGTTGAATAAGCAAAGGGAAGGGGAAACTGAGAGAAGGGTAATTAATGAAGGAAATGGTTAGGAGACCGCTGTTATTGTTATTATTATTTTACAAACAAAGAGATACAGGCATGGATGTCCTTTCTGAGAGTGCGATGTCCACCCACCGCATGGAGGATTCCACATCCTGTGATTTCTCCAGTGTTTACTCAGCTTTGAATGATGCTCTGGTCAGTGCGATTGTAGATTTCGCCTTCAGGAGGGAATCTCACCTGTATTTTAGCATCTGAGACCTGGGGGGAGAGGCTGGGGAGAGACGATTAAGTGTGGCCGGGAGAGGGAAGCTTTTCTTTCCCTTTCCATCGGGGGCAGCCGAAGGGGTGGGCGTGGTGGGCGCCGTTCTCTTCCCTTGGATTGTGAGGCTGCGGTTTCTATGGAGACCGATTTCTCTTTCTCCTATTCAGCCGCCGCAGCTGCACTAAAACGCCCTTCGCTGAGTTTGGCCTTCAGGTGGGATGCCTGAGATTCTCCCAGCCTTTGCTTCAAGCCCCCTACGTGGAGACAGAGCTGACTTTCGCTGGCCAAGTCTTTAGCAGGACAAGTTTGTGGGACACGCGGTTGATGACGCCGGGTGGTGTGAGGTGTGGTAGATCTGTGGGTCTTCGGCTCACCACAGAAAGGCATTTCAGAGCAAGTCGCAGAGAGAGGTAAAAGTCTATTATATTACAGAGAAAAGAAAAAGAATTGACACGTTCAAGAGAGAACAAGGGTGGCCTTAGGGAAAGGGGCCCAGCCCCAGTTCTTTATATATTTCCAAAGTGGTAGTTAAGCAACCTGTTTCTAGACTTTGATCACAGGAGTCAATTCTTATCGTTTTACTTCTGAGTTTTGCTGGTGCCACGAGCAACTTTTGAGATAATAGGAAAAGTTGCTCCTTAATTAAATTTTCTCTTAGAGCACCATCCCTCAGTGTCCCCGGTCACTCCCTAGTGTCCCGTTCTCGGTCTTTATAGCCAGCCATCTTCCAAGGTTGGGCCTGGATTTCAGTCAGTGTGTAGTTGTTTGAAAGAGTTGTGTCCTGATAAGACGGTGCCCTGGTGCAGATTTCTGGCTGTCTGGTTTCCTCATTACCTAAGCCTGCCTGTCCTGAGGCTGAGGGGAGTGGATTACCTGAGCCCGCAGGTTCAAGACCTGCCTGGGCAGCTTGGCGAGACCTCATCTCTACAATAAGTAAAAAAATCAGCCGGGCATGGTAGTGCGTGCCTGTAATTCCAGCTACTTGAAAGACTGAGGCGGAAGGATCGCCGGAGCCCAGCAGGTCGAGGCTGCGGTGGCTGGGAGCGGCCACTGCACTGCAGTCTGGGTGACAGAGTGAGACTCCAACTCAAAAAAAATAAAAGAAACTGAATCTAAGTTCTCCGAGCTGCCTTGCCTCAGAGGGTACATCCTTCTTCTCACCACGTTATACCCAAATGGGTCTCAGAAAGAGAGGATGTTTTGGCAGTGAGTCATTTTGTGACCAGACTGACGGCCACCCTTCTGTGACCTCCTCAGTGCTGTTAGTTAACTCGTGAGTTTTCTACCAGTAGACAAAACTAGGTTCTGTACTGGTCTCGCCCACCTTTGGGCCTGGCCACCCAGGGTCTGCAAGGCTCATGCAACATGACGTGTTCCTGGTATTCTTATGTCTTTACAGGCTGGTAGAGGCTTCTTAAACAGACTCTCTTTGGGGCGGCAAATCCCTGAGAAGTTGAGTTTCTTTAGTGCCCATCCTTTGCAGCTTAGAAAATGAGAGGCAGGACTTGTCCGTGGTGACCCTTTGTGTGTTCTGGGCTCTGGAACTGAGCTCGTGAATTCTGTAGCCAAAGAGGACCACAGGGGCCATCTCGGGTTTATGAGTGTAGGAGAAAATCTTACAAGAGACATACTAAAGAGGGCAACTTTGGTCAAACAATAAATGTAACTATAAAAATCGCAAAAGCTCGGATCTATAAAGAGTCTACTATAACAATGGGCATGTCATGGGGGCCGGAACCCCGCTGCCTGTGGTGTGTTAGATAGCGACTTGCTTTTAATTCAGAACGTTAAGAATTTTAAAATATAGCCAACTTCCAGTTATCTGCTCTGGGAGTTATCATTCCCAAATGGCTTCTGTTGAGCACCGATAATTCTGCCTCTCACCAGTTCCTGCAGTTACAGAGAAGCCAAGATAATATTACTATGAACTTCGTGTAATTGGTGTATAGGATTTGGGGGGCATGGGGGGAATACGTCTCTGTTTATAAAACAAGACACATTTCAAAGTGATTGTTGTGCTGTATTTTTATATTTTCAGATTTTCCATTCTCTTCTCCATTAATAAAAGTCATTAAGACTAGAGTATAGTTCTTTTATCTACGGAGGGTTGTATTGTGCATTTAAACCACAGTAAAATCATGTGGGAAGCCTCCCCACCCCCAATACACATAAATCCTTTGCAGGTTAGACCAGACTTCCATGAACAGGCAGTTGCAAACGTACTGTCTCAGGTGGGGAAACCACTGCAAAGAGAAGTTTAATCTTCTCTTTTTCAACAGAGGTTTAAGATCTAACGGAAAACGAGACCACTGTGATAAGAGGAGCCCGCCAGCATTGCAGCCACGACACTGGCCCTTGACCTTCAAGTCGCGCCCTCCTGCCCTGAGAGAGGGCACCCTGGGGAGGCTGGCATGCTTTGCTGGATGTGAATAGGTGTGGACACCATTCAGTCCCGCCTGCTCTCTTTCCTTCCTCTGACAGCCACTCCACTTTGGATCTGCTTGTCTTGATGACGTCAGGTCAAGGCTCCGATAGCATCTGTCTCCGATTATGTCTCTAGCTCCATTTATAACCAGAAGAGCACTGGGCACAGTGGCTCCTGCTGGGTGCGGTGGCTCACACCTGTCATCCCAGCACTTGGGGCGGCTGAGGCGATAGGATTGCCTGAGCCCGGGAATTTCATCCTGGGCAACTTGGCAAGACCTCATCATCCCTCCAATAAATAAAAAACATTAGTTGGGCATGGTGGTGTACCCCTGTCGTTCCCAGCTACTTAGGGAAGGATTGCCTGAGGTGGGAGGATTGCCTGAGCTCAGAAGGTCAAGGCTATGGTAGCTGTGAGCATGCCGCTACACCCCAGCCTGGGCAACAGAGTGAGACTCTGACTCCCAATAAACAAACAAGAAAACGGAAGACCCAGCATGGGAAAGTCAGATAAACTTCTACATGAACAAATAATGTTCTGCATTTGACAACATAAAAAAAAGTAAAGGGAATAATAGAATAGTAAAAACCTGATTTTACGCTACTTAATATTTAACAAGTTGCCTCCCTTTTAGACACTTGCAAGATTTCCAGACTGCAGCAGGATTAATTCTTTTCCCTCCCTGGCATCTTGATTCTCCTAAACATCAGTGGAACCCACCCAAGTCCGCAACCGTATTGCCAGGTCTACAAAGAGTTTGGGAAAATCGAATCCTTTCGCTTGTGATTTCATACCTCTTCGTGCACTCTTGTGACCTCCGACGTGTCTGAGCTTCTGATGACTGTGAGGGTCTGCTGGTCTGTTGTTGAGGGGACAGAATCAAGGCTGGAGCGTTAGAATCCTGACCTCCTGGGAGGCAGGTTACCCACCTTGGGAACATGGTTGGAAGATCGATCAGACCTTCCAGAAAAACCTAAATGAAGCCGTGGTTCATTCGCGTGACTCTAGCATCCTTCTCTCGTGGAATGAGTTGCCATGGTATTGATGTGAGTTTCTAATGGCTGATTCCCTCAGGATACAGAGCTCGTGCTGGGCGCTCTCCCTGTCCTCACCATAACCTGACCTGGGGTCACTATTATTCATCTTACTGTGGAAGTTGAGGAACCTTCAGACTCAGAGAAGTTAACTTCTTGTCACACCTCCTGCAGAGAAGCTGGGGCAGAGCTGGGATCAAACACACATCTCCCTGCATCCCAAGACCAAGCATTTTTGTTTTGTTTTGTTTTGTTTTGCCTTACGGTTGCTTTTGTCCGGTTTCTAGAAGTAGACTAGGACATTTAAAGGCTCAGCAAAATAAGTATTACTATTATTATTTTTTGAATCGGGGTCTCATTCTGTTCCAGGCTGAAGTACAGTGGCATGTTCTTCTTAGCTCACTGCAGCCTCCACCTCCTGGGCTCAGGTGATCCTTGCACCTCAGCCTCCCAGGTAGCTGGGACTACAGGCACACACCATCATGCCCGAATTCCTTTTTGATGTTTTGTACAGACAGGGTCTCACAGTGTTGCCCAGGCTGGTCTTGAACTCCTGGGCTCAAGCAGTCTTCCCACCTTGGCCTCCCAAAGTGCTGGGATTACAGGCGTGAGTTACCATGCCTGGCCTCAAAATAAGTATTATTATAACAGAGAACCAGAAAATGAATTCTGAGAGTGTCACACTTTTCTTGTTCAGTAACATATTTAAACTAGAACATGTTGATCAACTCATTATTCAGTTGCTTTTGACAGGGCTTTCTTGATGTTATGGCCAGGATGGTTCTTTCTTGTGCTAATTAACAAATTCCCCTTCCTTTTGCCAAATAAATTCTTGCACCTGGAGGTGGCGGGGCTCCCCACATAGAATTAGAGCTGTGGTCTAAGCCAGTGCCAGGGCCCCATATTCCTTGTCAGCGATAGGTTTAGGAAGAAGCTTGTGGCCTTGTTGGGTCGACAGTCTATGAGGATGTCTGTGGGTGGCTTCTGGGATCAGTTTCCTTGCCATAAAGACGAGGCACCGGGAGAGGTGACTCGCTCTCCTTCTCTGAAATGGATCATCCTGCCTGAGAGTCCCGTAACTTCTACAGCCATCTTGAGACCACGAGGGACTCATGGGCAACTGTCACATGAGGGGTGCTGGAGAAAGAGGATAAAAAGGAAGCGGGGCCATACCTGACATTGTTAAGGACTCTGCTCGGCAATCCTGGGCTACCTTTTGTCTGGAACTCTTTGTCCTGTGAGTTCATGGCGTAGGCCGGGGGGTCAGTGCTGTTTGATCTTTGCATGTGGAGACCCCTGAGGGGTAAAGCTTTCCTCAGGGACCAGTACTGACCCTGGTGACTGGTCTGCTCCTCTGTGGGGTGGAAGTGATAGCTGACTCCTTGCAGATAGGGAACCCATTGCTGCCGTGGTGGTACCCAGCAGGAGAGTTACCGAGACTCGTCACTTTCATCATCATCATCACCTGGACATGACGTAACTCTTCTGTAACACTATATTGTGGCCACCATTATCTGGGGCTTTTCCTGTCAATCATCACAGCGTCTTCAAATTTTATACAATAGAGTGGAGGCAGCGGGAGGGTGTGTAACAGCAACACCTGGTCTGCAGTGTAGACTGCACAAATGCCAAGTCAGGATTTCTAAGTCTTGTTGAGATGGCATCAGAATGAGTCAGAACTAACAGGGACAGTCAGTGCGTCTAGTCACACCAAGGGACTAAAGGGCACCAAGGTTAGTTAGTGCCAGAGTCAGAGGCAAAGATAATCCGGAGACACCGAGGAAGCCTGTGGGAAGTAAAGAGGGAGGAGACGGCACAGTCCAGTGTCTCCCGGCGACCCCGAAAGGCTGAAGCATCTAAATCAGTGGCTCTCAGCGGAGGGCTGGGAGGGAGATTTGCCCCTCGAGGGACATGTGACAAAGTCTGGACACATTCTGATTGTCACGGTGGTGGGTGCGGTTGGCATCTAGCTGGTAGAGGCCAGAAATGTGGCTAACCATTCCATGAGGCCCAAGACAGCCTTGCATCCCAAAGCATAATTTGGCCCCAAAATGTCGATACCACCGAGGTTGAGCATCTCCCTGGTCTAGGGGATGGCTGCTTTCCCCACCTGGGAACAGGTTGGCCACTGGTAAAATAGTAATAATGAAAAAAATGAATATAATATGATATAATATAATGAGGGCAGCGGTGACATGTGGACGGCTCTTGAGATGAGATCAGGCCAGGCTGCCTGGCAATGGGCAGTAGATAAAATTGTTGTTTACAGCTGTAAGTAAAAAATTGAAATGCTTATTTGTGTTCAGCTTGTAGATTTTTTTATTTCGTTTTTTGTGATAAATATTTCACTGGCTAAATCCAAATCCACACAATGGGATTGAAATGTCATAATCCTATTGATTTAGGAAGTGCTGGCATCCTAATATTTGTTTTTTGATGAAACGAATGAATGTTATGAGAGTAATTTCCTAATGAATGTATGAGCACTAGACTACTTGGTAAGACAAAAAAGAGGAACAATGTGATCAATTGCCCTAGATGGTTTTCTTAGCGTGACATATTGTGCTGCTGTGAACAGAGGAATTAAGGCGTAGTTCATTATATGTCAATTTGAATGTAATACTAATTAAAACTTTCTTTGACTTCACTGAAGCCTGTTCTTAGAAATTATGCAAATGAATTGAGTCCTTGAAAAGTAGCTCATCCAATATTTGAGTTCCCTGCAGACCAAAAAGCTGGCACATTGAACTGAAAAAATTACACTGTGCAGTATTTTTTCATAGATACAGTACACTAAAAGATTTTGGTAACCTACCAAAAAAAAAATGGGTGGAGTGATTTGCAGATCTTTTTTGTCCATTTTATTTAATATCAACATAAGCAAAAAAGTGGGACCAGAGAATTAAAGATTGGTACTTGGATGGTGTCCACAGGGAGGGAATTCTCTGTAGCCTTCGATTAGTTAGGCAAAGAATTTGGTTTCTGCTCACAGATAATTCCATGGCTTTTCCTAGATTAAAATCCTCACCAAGTCCTTTTAAATTTTGTTTTGTTAAATTATGTGAGCGCGCCCTCCCCTGTGCCACCTTGTCCATAATTTCAGATCACATGAGATGTGTTTACCTAATGAAGTCTGGATGGGAGGATACATTTGCTGTTTTTAGAATCTGTGCTAGCCAGCCACATCCTACATTTTAAGAGCATATGCTTTGGCCAGGCACAGTGGCTCGTGCCTGTAATCCCAGCACTTTGCGGAGGCCAAGGCGGGAAGCCTGCTTGAGGTCAGGAGTTCAAGAACAGCCCTGGCCAACATAGTGAGACTCCTACCCCCAAACTCTACCAGAAAAAGAAGTTGATCATGGTGGTCTGTGCCTGTGTTCTCAGCTATTTGGGAAGCTGAGACTGGAGGATCACTTGGGTCCAGAAGCTGGAGGCTACAGTAAGCTATGATCATGCCACTGAGCTCCAGCGTAGACGACAGAGTGAGATCTCATGTCTAAAAAAAAAAAGAATAAATTTAAAAAATGTTAATCGTAATAAAAAGGATAAGCACATAGGCCTTGGTTCTTCAAGCCCCCAAGTAAACATGGAAATAAGTCAAGTAAACATGGAAATTTCCAAGTAAACATGGAAATAAGTCTCACTCTGTCGCCCAGGCTGGAGTGCAGTGGCATGCTCACTCTGTCGCCCAGGCTGGAGGG
>NW_007259165.1:387398-442273 GCF_000164805.1 Carlito syrichta | reverse complement strand
GCTGGAGTGCAGTGGCCCACTGCATTCCAGCCTGGGCGACAGAGTGAGACTGCAACTCAAAATAAATAAATAAATACCATAAATTCTACTTCTCACTGCTCAGGTATTTTATAGGAAAATTTCAACCTCTTCAATGTTACAAGTCACATCATCTGTTTCATCTTCATTCAGTGCTGGGTAGGGTTTAACACATGGTATTCAAAAATACCAGAGACAGGCTGAGATTAGTAGGGACTTCTCGGCCAGCCACATGGACCCAATTATCCTCACTGGTTGGAGTAACAATCTTGGTTTACACTGGAAACTTTTTTTTTTATTTTTTTGAGTCAGAGTCTCACTCTGTCACCAGGCTGGAGTGCAGTGGCACACTCATGGCCACCGCAGCCTCGACCTGCTGGGCTCAGGTGATCCTTCCACCTCAGCCTTCCAAGTAGCCGGAACTATAGGCATGCACCACCACGCTCAGTTAAGTTTTTCTTTATTCTAGAGACGAGGTCTCACCAGGTTGTCTAGTCTGATCTTGAGCCCCTGAGTTCAGGCAATCCTCCCACCTCTGCCTCCTAAAGATTTGGGATTACAGGCATGAGCCAGCAAATAGACAAGAATGAGGGATCATATATGAAACACTGTAGATATTCTGTTGCACACATTTCCTAAGCTGTCATTGTTTAATGTATGAATACACAAAAATAGTTAATGGTATTTGTTAATTGTTGGTGAAGGCTGTGACTGGCTGTATGTAAACATTTTGGGGGTGACTTTTAGGGTCAGAATGTTCTCTAATGCACTTTTTCATAAACCATTGAAGTGTTAGGAATTCACAAAAAATGAGCCTTTAAATAAATGACCAGTATTAACAGTTACCACCTTTATAGAAAAGATTCTTTTTGGTCTTTGCTTCCCAGTCTGTTAGATAAACTGGTGCCTAGTCCCGAGACTTGGGCAGAATCAGACTGTTCAGATTTTTTTTTTTTTTTTTGAGTTGGAGTCTCACTCTGTCACCCAGACTGGAGTGTAGTGGCCGCTCCCAGCCACCGCAGCCTCGACCTGCTGGGCTCCGGCGATCCTTCCGCCTCAGCCTTCCAAGTAGCCAGAATTCAGGTGCGCGCTACCACGCCCAGCTGATTTTTTGATTTATTGTAGAGATGAGGTCTCGCTGCCTAGGCAGATCTCGAACCCGCGGGCTCAGGCAATCCACTCACCTCAGCCTCCCAAAGGCGCGGGATGACAGGCTGAGCCACCGAGCCCGGCTGACTGTTTGGATTTGAAGCCTGGATCTTCTTATAAGCTCTGCTGCCTCACTTAGGTAACTCAACCTCACTGGGCCTTAATTTCTGTACTGTAAAGTAGGTACTGCCCCACAGTCTTGTGAGGGAAGAAAGATGGTGTGGATAAGTGCTTGCAAGTATTCACAGATTGTTGCTTATTATGTTTCTAACCACTTGGTAGTGAGGTTCAGTGTCCCTTATCCAAAAGTATTTTGGATTTAGACCAGAAGTGTTTTGGATTTCGAATTTGGAATATGTGCAGGATCTTACTAGTTGAACATCCAAAAATCAAAAGTGCTCCAATGAGCATTTTCTTTGAGCATGTTGATGCTCAAAAATTTTAGGTTCTGGAGCATTTTTGGATTTGGGATGTTCAGATCTGGGACACTCAACTCATGTATACTAAACCAAGTTAGACTCAGTGCAGAGTTACTCTATCTTAGCAGGGGACAGAGAATTGAGGTTCTGTGTCCGATATCTGAGTAGAACAGAGTGAGAACTTAGTAGCGTATCTTATAGGACAGAATGAGAACTGAGTTTCTAAGTCTTACTTAGAAGAGAGAGAACTGAGTTATTGTATCTTAGTGGGAGAGAGAGAACTGAATTACTATATCTAGTATAAGAGAGATATGACTGAATTACTATGTCTTCGCAGGGGAGAGAACAGAGTTACTGTCTCTTAGTAGGAGACAGTGAGAGCCTAGTTACTAGATATTAAGAGGAGGGAGTGAGAACTCAGTGAATATATCATAGGAGACAGAGAACTGAGTTAAGGTATCTTCAAAGGAGAAAGAATCTAGTTACTAGATATTACGAGGAGGGAGTGAGAACTAGGTTAATACATCATAGGAGACAGAGAACTGAATTACTGTCTCCTCATAGGAGAGAATGAGAGCCTAGGAACTAGATATTAAGAGGAGGGAGTGAGAGCTCAGTTAATACATCTTAGGAGACAGAGAACTGAGTTACTGTCTCTTCCTAGGAGAGAGTGAGAACTGACTCACTATATCTTAGTAGGGGAGAGTTAGGACTGGGTTACAATATCTCAAGAGAGAGGGCTGAGTTATTGTCTCTTCTAGGGGAATGTGAGAACTAAGTTCCTACATCTTCATAGGAGAGAGCACTGCATTACTGAGTCTTAGCGGGAGAGACGAGAACGGAGTCGGCTCTGGAGGGCGAAGTCTGATGACCTGAGCAGTGAGAGGACGTTGATGTGCATGGAATCTTTTTGATGGCGTCATTCCACCAAAAATAAGGTTCCCTGAAGAGAGCGTGCTGGGCTCACCGGGTGAGGCAGCCCTCCAGTACAACAAATGGCGTGTTACTTTGGATCCACAGAAAACTACTTTAGGGCAAAAATAAAAATGGGTTGTGATGCATGCAGATGGGAATGATATTGTTGGCATTTATGAAGGGAGAGGAGTTTTTCTGTAAGCAATTTAACTGGACTCCAGTACTTTGAAGCCAGCATATTTCTCAAGTGTTACAGGCATATTTGTAAACAGATTAAGCGTTTAGTAAGACGTCCCGAGAGTGGGAATAACATCATTCTTGACCCTATCATTGCGGAGTGGGAATGATTCCCTAGAACTTTGCGAAGGCTGGGATGTCTCTTGTTAACTGCAGTGCATCTTCCGTCATCTCCCAGTGGATAATTGGGTTTGAATCTTCTTCGGGATCAGGGACTCTTTCTGGCCTGAACATCGAGGATGGTTAGCTGGGCGTTCCTGTGAACAAATGCATGAACTCTGGAGGAATTGCAGGTCCGAGTAAATGGTCTGGGGTGACTAATTTGCTTTTCAATGAGAATAGCTGCATCTCGTCTCATATCCTAGTCTGGCTCCTTTCTTTGACAAGTGTAGGGTTTTTTTGTGTATCCACGAAGCATCTAGGAGCTTCCTTTATGGCACCTTAGTGGATCCTAATGTTTGCTCACCAGATGAGTGACAAAAAACAGAATTGGAGCGGACGTCAAAAATCCTCTAGTTTTTATCCTTCCTTCAGTTTAAGTCAACTGAGGAACTCAGCAGAACTGTCTGTCACCTTATTTGGAAGTTCGCCCGTATTCATCCGTTGTTTGTCATAAAAACTTGCTAGTTCTTAGCAGTAGCAAATGAGTTCTTTCGCCCTCTAGATCCTTCTTAAATGCCTCCACCCAATATTTAAGGCTTCCCCTCCCTGAAGAAATTTATTCTGCTTCCTTCTCAGAATCTTTTATCATTTTGAGTCAAACGATTTCCATATTCCAAATTAAGATGCATACCTATAAATCATCTGTTTGCTATGATCATAGTAATACTAGTGGTTTGTTTTGTTTGGAGTCAGAGTCTCTCTGTCGCCCAGGCTGGAGGGGAGCGGCACGCTCATGGCCACCGCAGCCTCGACCTGCCGGGCTCCGATGATCCTTCCGCCTCAGTCTTCCAAGTAGCTGGGACTATAGGCACACACCACCACAGCTGGCCAGTTTTTTACTTATTGTAGAGATAAGGTCTCACCACCTTGCCCAGGCTGGTCTCGAACTTCCAGGCTCAGGCAATCCTCTCACCTCAGCCTCTCTAAGTGCTGGGATTGCAGGCTTGAGCCATGGGCCCGGCAATACTTAGTTTTTATATGCTAGAAGTAAAATAACTTGTTCTGAAGTTTCTTCTAAGCTTACATCTTCAGAGCTGTTTCTGTTTGTTTTTTCCTTCTCTCTGACAAGTGTAGGTTTTTTTGGTGTGTGTATCCATGCAGCACCTGGGAGCTTCCTGTGTAGTACCTCAGTGATGCCTAATGCATGCTCACTGGGTGGACGACAGACAACAGCATTGGAGTAGACATCACAAATCACCTTGTTTTGTCATTCCTTCAGCTTAAGCCAATAAATATCTGTTGAGGTCTTTCTTGGACCAACCACATAGCATAGAGGAATTTGGCATTTCCTAGAAAATATTGCATATACAGCGTGACTCTGGATCATGTTTGTTTGTTCATTTCATTTTTGTTTTTTGTAGAGACAAGGTCTCTGTCACCCAGGCTGGAGTGCAGTGGCACAATCATAGCTCACTGCAGCCTCGAACTTCTAGGCTCAAGTGATCCCCTGCCTCAGCCTCCCAAGTAGCTGGGACTACAGGTGCGCACCACCATGCCCAGCTAAGTTTTTTTATTTTTGTGCAGCAGTGGTGGTCTTGCTATGTGGCCCAGGCTGCTCTCAAACTCCTAGCCTCAAGCAGTCCTCCTGCCTCGGCCTCCCAGAGTGCTGAGATTACAGGCATAATCCACTATGTCTGGTGTTTTTAAAAGTTTTTCCGTGATCAGAGATTTCAGTGGCAAGACCGTTTAGAAAATATTATCCTGTTCTTGGAGTAAAAAGTTTCTGACATCAATATTCCTGAATAACCGCCAGAGAAGCAGTTTGGTCAGACTCTTAGTGATCGTGTCTTTGCTGTTGAGTCTCTTAAATTTCTGGTATATTGAAACCTGCTGGGCTCCGGCGAGCCTTCTGCCTCAGCCTAGGATAGGGTTTTTAAAGGGAACTTGGTGGGCAGGGGGGTAGGGGCTGTTGATTGCTTGATGATGTCATGGGGGGGGCATGTCAAGACTGTCTTCCTGCCACAGAGCCGGTTTCTGGGAGGGACTCACAGGACCAGTAATGGGAGCTTCTTTATATAGGTGGGGCTTGGAGTCCAAAGTCTGGAAAATATCTCAAACACCATTCCTAGGTTTGACAATAGATGGTCTCTGTAACAAGTCCTGTGACTGTGAGGTACCACCCCCCTGGGCAGGAAACCATCATAGAGGTTTCAAGCCAGTTGTTCAAAAGAGAATATGTTATCAGCCTTGGGTGAGAGGGGACCTGCTTACCCAGGGGTCAGGTCATGAAGATAATTAATTGACATAGGCGATTTCATTACCATTACCAGTTGATTGTGAAGAATGCCATAAAGGGTTCAAATGTACAGCCAGATGGAAGAGGTATGTCGGGCGAGGACTGTAAGGTCAGAGGCTTCTGACCCCAAGGACTGGGAGGGTGCACTGTCTTCCTAGAATGAGAGAGCGTTCAGCAACCAGGAAGCTCTCAGATCCCCGACACGTAGGGGTTTTTTGGGAGTTTCATTCCACAGGCGTGATTGACTAACATCATTGACCATAGGTGATTAGCTCAGTCTCCAGCCCCTTCTCCCTCCCTAGAGGTTGGGGAGCAGGGGTGAATCATGCCTTGATTTCTCTGGCCACATACCTCCACCAAGAGCCCACCAAGAGTGGCCTCATTACAACAAAAGATGCTCCTGCCACTGGGGAAATTCCAAGGGATTGAAGAGCTGTGTGCCAACAACCGGGGACAAAGGCCAAATACGTCTCTATCACACACCTGAAACCTGGTGGAAATAATTTGAGATCTGAGCCAAGACTCGTGAAAGAAAAACCAGTTCCTAAAATCTTTGGAATAATACTTATGAGGCATTATTTTTAAATCACTTAAAAATATTTTAATGGCACGCTGTTTTCATTTTTATTCCACATGTAGCCATGTATGGCTTCGATGTTTGTGTTCGTTTTTATGGAAGAGCAAAGATGGGTGCACACACACACATCAATCCAGGAGAGAAGGAGGAGATTGCATGTTGCCTGAGGGCAACCATCCCCTCTTAATGGAAGATGCAATTGGAGGCATTTGCAACATGTGATTTGATCAGTTGTAACTGGTGAAGTCATTAAGGATAAACATTTACACTAGCGTCCTTAGCCCTGGGCAGAGAGGGTTATCTGAGGAACAAATTGCTCTTTTTTCTTTCTTTCTTTCTTTTTTTTTTTTGAGTTGGAGTCTCACTTTGTCGCCCAGACTGGAGTGCAGTGGCCGCTCCAGGCCACCGCAGCCTCGACCTGCTGGGCTCTGGCCATCCTTCTGCCTCAGCCTTCCAAGTAGCCAGAATTATAGGCATGCGCTACCACGCCCGGCTGATTTTTTGATTTATTGTAGAGATGAGGTCTCGCCTGCCCAGGCGGGTCTCAAACCCGCGTGCTCAGGTAATCCACTCACCTCAGCCTCCCAAAGGCGCGGGATGACAGGCTGAGCCACTGAGCCCAGCTTCTTTTTTATTTCTAAGGAGAGGCAGCCACTGCCTGGTCTCTTCTAGACGTGGACACAGTAAGGCAGCAGAGAAGGGTAGGATTCCTGAGGTCACAGAGTTTCAACACCTTCCGGGAGGGCTTGGAGCATGGGAAAAGGGTGGGGGTGGACTTGGCCAAAGACTCCAAGTCAGCGGTCAGCTTCAACCTGGGATGTAGAAGGAACCTAGGGGTGTGAGTTAACCCTATTCAGAAAGCTGGCACTACTCAGAGAGCAAGTATGGTCGGAGCAGAGATGCTAGAATGGAGGAATTAAGAGGCAGGCCTGTAGCCTGATGGCTGTGAGGACAGCCCCTGCTGCCAAAACTCTAGGGACAGGCCCTGGTGGCAGGAGCAGCTGGGGAAAGGTGACTGTTTCCTGCAGGGTGATCCAGATCTTGAGACTGCCAGCCTTGTAGCTGTGGGTGGTGAGAGAGCAGCATGGCACAGCCAGGAGGGGGGGCCACAGCAGAGAAGGAAGCAGGGCTCCAAGGAAACCATTACATTTGTCTGGGCCTTTTTTGTTTTTAAATTTCAATACCGCCGGGCACGGTGGCTTCAAGCCTCTAACCCCAGCACTTTGGGAGGCCGAGGCGAGAGGATTGCCTGAGCCCACGGGTGCGAGAACAGCCAGGGCAAATTGGTGAGACCTCGTCTCTACAATAAATCAAAAATTAGCCAGGTGTGGTGGCACATGCTTGTAGTTTCAGCTACTTGGAAAGCTGAGGGGGAAGGATCGCCAGAGCCCAGCAGGTCGAGGCTGCGGTGGCCATGAGCGTGCCACTGCACTCCAGCCTGGGCAACAGAGTGAGACTCCGACTCAAAAAGATAAATGAAAATAAATGTCAATACCTTTGGGGGATGAGTGTGCCCACCACCCCCAGCTGTGCACATCGGACCCAACAGGTGCTTTTTCTTACCTCCGTCCCTTCCCCGTTCGGAGTCTCCGGTGTCCATGACACCATTCTCTCTGTCTTTGTCGATGCTTAGTTTAGCTCCCATTTGTAAGTGAGACCATGCAGCATGTGGTTTTCTGTTCCCGAGATGGTTCTCTTAGAATGATGTTCTCCAATTCCATCCAAGTTGCTGCAAGACGTTACTCTATTCCTTATGATGGCTGAATAGTATTCGGTGGTGTATAGATACCGCATTTTCATTATCTGCTGATCGATTGATGGGCATTTAGGCTGATTCCGCATCTTTGCCATTGTGAATCATGCTGTCATGAACATGTGGGTGCAGGTGTCTAATGACCTCTGTTCCTTCGGGTGGATACCTAGCATTGGGATTGCTGGATCAAATGGTAGATCTATTTTTAGTTCCTGAGTAATCTCCATACACCTGTCCCTAGAGGTTTAGTGATTTACATTTCCACCCACAGTGTGTAGGTGTTCCCTTTTCTCCACAACCTCACATCTGGGCCTTTTTATGGTTATAAATGTGTGCCCATGAGTACCCACGGGCATTTTTGTATTGGCAAATAGCATAGTGTTGGCTGCTGGAACTTGTTGAGTACATTCAGGCAAAGTTTTATTATATGCTAATTTTTAAATAATTCTTCTCTTCAAAAGAGTAAATGGGGAAAGATATTTACCTGCAGGATCCAGGAACATGACTCAGTTCCCATTGACGGTCCTGGGAGCACTGGGGTCTAATCGGAACACTAACTGTCCATCTTTTTTAATGTTTAAGATTTTAGAAATTAATACATAATTGAGGTACATGTGATGATTTCATGCATTCATATAATGTGCAAGGATCAGATGAGTGTAATTGGGAATCTGTCACCTTAAATATTTTTCTTTTTCTGCTAGAAGCATCCAAAGTCACTTTTTAATTCAGATGTCAGCGCGTCAAGTTTGCTTTAGTTTTGATGTTTCAGCACCTGTGGTTTAAGGTCCTGTCTTGGCATTGTGGCTGGCGTGTGTCAATACATTTCAACTGTCGACATTGTTGCTTTCTTTTCCTTTTCTTTTCTGACTCACCTTCCCCCAGCAACCTTTAAAAATCAGCGTTTTGGGCCAGGTGGGGTGGCTCATGCCTGTAATGCCAGCACTTTGGGAGGCTAAGGTGGGAGAACCATTGGGGGCCAGGAGACCAGCCCGGACAACATAGTGACACCTCATCTCAAGCAAACAAATAAAAATGTAAATTATATAGATAAATGTTCTGTTTGCAGCATAAAAGGTGAAGGTCATCACTTGCACCTACTGTTTCCTTGTGCTGAAGGATTGATTGTAAGTTCTTCAGGAATTTTGTTAAAGGTTTAGCATGGGCTGGTTCTCCTCTGATTGGTTTTGGTTGTCTTTGACCGCATTTCCTCTTGTTCCAATGAACACCCTTCCTGGATGTGGCGCTGTGTGCTTCACCCAGACCTGGGATTCTTTTTGGTGCATCCTGCATGCAGAGACCTTTGCAGACGGTGGTGGGGACATGAAAAATGGAACAGATCCTATATGTCCTGTGGTGTTTGTGTTTGGTGACTCTGGCAGAGCATGGAGCGTTTCATAAGCGGTTTCTCTTCTCAGATTTTCTGTTGACCATTGACGATACTGACCAGCGTTGAGAGTGGGGGACCAGGCTCAGCAGCCCCAGGTTCTGTGCGATCCTCAGAGGGACATCACTGAACTCATCAAAAATCCACTTTCGAATTGTGGATAAAGGAAAGGAATAGGTCCCTGGGTGTTTTTGTACTCCACACCCTATTGGTATATTTAGGAATCACAGAATTTATTCACAGCTGTTATTTCCCCAGGGACAGACTGCAAATCCATTTATTTGTCCAGGGCTGTTTATCCAGACCGCAAGTTACAAGGCAACCTCCATCTCCGCAAGATAAATTCAGGTATCCAGAGTCCAGCCAACCACCTCTGTGGCTGCGTGGCTGGCGTGGATCTTGAGATGCGTTTTCCTGAAGAGGAGGGAAAGCCCTGTCTCTGTCACAGGAGGTTGCTGTGAGCAGGTTGTAAGACTTCCAGAGGCCTCTTACAAGAGGGTGTGGCTCGTGTTTCCTGATCAGCAGTCAGGTTCTGCAGGGTTAGGAATCTTACTTGCACCCATCTCCTAAGACCTGTGGCTCCCTACCAATAAGCGGTGTCTCTTAGACACACGAGGCAGGGGCCGACTCTCTCCCCTCCCCCGTCCCCCACTCGCTGAAGCCCTGTTCACATAAGTCCAGCAGCAAGAGGCCACGTATTCAGAAGACAACCCTGCTGTGTGTCGGGTGCCGGATCACCTCCATGACTCTGCTGCTCTCAGCGGCATCTCAGAAGAGCAACGCAATGGGGATGCAGATTTTTTTTCCTTTAGTATAAATTTAAGCATGGCCACAAAGGCTGGTTGGCTCTCCCTTGGAAAAGCAGTTTGGCCTGCAGAAAATAATCAAATCTGCAGTATCTCACAATAATTAGAGATTTGAAACAGGGAAGGTTCATGATTTATATCAGATTTCAGTTGCCCTGTAACACGCCCAAGGATGGCATCCGGGCAGTCGCCGAGGTAATTCTTAGGACCGCTGCTTTCAGTGTTTGTATCTTTCTCCCCGCAGGACCATGCGGATCTGAGAAGTCATTTCTTCACAGTTGGAATGAAGCTAGAAACAGTGAATCCAAGCGAGCCCTTCCATATCTGTCCTGCATCAGTGACTAAGGTGAGTCTAAGCCCTTGCTCTCCGCCCAGAGCCCCCTAGTGGATCCAGTTCAGCCTTTGAACTCAAAGCCAACCAAGGGAAACACACCCGCACAAGGATACCAGCACCCTGGCTGAGCCAAAAGAAGCCTGCTGCCTCTCTGGTCCAGCCCAGCCTTCGGTCCTTCTAATGGCTAGGGGCACTGCGTGAGCCTAGATGCCGCCTCTGAGAACGTAGAGGGGAATGTTTTCCCTTGTCCCCTGTACTGTTGTCATTCTAAGAGTCACTTGTTCCGGCTGCATGGATGGTAGTGAATAGGATTCTTATTTATGTTTGGAAAAGAACTGAAATTAGTGGCAAGCAGATTCTCGCCTCCCACGGGTCAGCCTTTCTGAGTCCTTTTTCTCGTCTACCTCCTTTGACCAAAGAAAGACTCATGCTTCTGCGGTCTGCAGATTCAAAGTGAAATTCCATCTTCATGTAAAGTCATTTTTATGATGATCAGATAGTCTGTTAAGATAAGATCCCTTCCCCATAGAAGATCTCTCAATGACATCATCTATGGTCAAAGCTAAATTGCCTGTTTCTGCCTTAAGTCTCTTAAGTGTCTTCTTATAAGTGGCGAGAAGAACTAAGAAACAACATTCTTAGGCAATGTGTGTTTCTGTTAATGGCCTTTTGTGTATTTCAGTGGGAGAATTTAATTACAGACTCAAAAGTCAATTCCACCTTAATACCTTTTTCTTAGGGAAACTGGATTTGTTCATGCAATGATTTCTGTTTAGTATTATTTGAGTCATGATTTTTAAAAAAGTCTTACAGTTCGGTAAAACTTGGAGAAACTTAGTGGTGATAATGTGCATTACAGAATATGAAAAATGCTTAGAGTAAATGCTTGTTTTTCTTTTCTAAATGTTTTTCCTGTAGTGAACATAATTGCTTTTTATAACTGTTAAAGTAGTTTATTTAAAGAATAGCCTTAAATATTTAAGGTAATTTATTTGAAGAAAAAATACTAACATATGCTATGTATGATCATCTTGAGATGAAACCCATGCATTTTCATTTATTTTCCTTCCATTAAAAATCTATTTATGCCAGGCTCCGTGACTCAACCTGTAATCCCGCGCTTTGGAAGGCAGAGGTGAGTGGATTGCCTGAGCCCGCGGATTTGAGACCTGCCTGGCAACTTGGCAAGACCTCATCTCTACAATAAATCAAAAAACTAGCCAGGTGTGGCAGCGCGCACTTGTAGTTCTGGCTACTTGGAAGGCTGAGGCGGAAGGATCGCCGGAGCCCAGCAGGTCGAGGCTGCAGTGGCCGGGAACGGCCACTGCACTCCAGCCTGGGTGACAGAGTGAGACTCCAACTCAAAAAAAAACCCAATAAACCTATTTGTATTTGAAGTGGCCTCTGGCTTTGCTTGCTTCCTTCCTTCCTTCCCTTCCCTTCCTTCCTTTTTTTTTACAACTATGTTTTCTGATAGTTATCATGTAATTTTCCAAAACTGAGGCTTTTTTTTTTCAGTCAAACTCTCTCTATCACCCAGGCTGGAGTGCAGTGACGTGATCATGGCTATTGCAGCCTTGACCTGCTAGGCTCAGGTGATCCTTCTGCCTCAGCCTCTCGAGTAGCTAGAACTACAGGTGCATACCACCATGCCCAGCTAATTTTTTGATTTATGGTAGCGACGAGGTCTCGCTCAGTTGCCTAGGCTGGTCTCGAACCCCTGGGCTCAGGAAATCCTCCCGCCTCCCAAGCCTCTGCCTCCCAAAGTACTGGGATTGCAGGCATGAGCCACTGGGCCCAGCCCAAAACGGAGGCATTTGTACCTGGCTGAATCCTGGCCAGAATTTCCCTTTGTTGCAGCAGCAGTGGTTCATTTGTGTCAGCTGCCCGTTGGTCTGGACATCTGTCCCATTGTCCTTCTCCTGAAAGGCTGCAGTGTCAATCCACCAGCATTTATAAGCTAAACCAAACAGAGCTGGTATGCACAGCCTGTCAGTGGTGGCCTCTCTCCCACTCTTACACCTTTAAATAATTGTAATATGTGCTGTTAGAATGTGACATGCTGATCAAAATTAGTTCAGCCCAATTATCTTTGTCTCGTTGGGTAGACTTCCTGGTTTTTCACAATAAACAATTTTCTCTAAATAGATCTCATTAAGGGGAAGGAAAAGGTGTTTTTTATTGATCTTTAAACTATGTTTTCCTTTTTATTTTACTTTTTCTTCCCCTTCGTACCAAAGATTAACTGTATTATGCAGTTTCTGTATACTCCTTTTTCCCTTACCAATCGTGTGTTGAATGATGCATGCTCTGGGCTGTGTTTCTGTCTCTTAGAAGCTGGCAAGGCACCTCTCCAGGTTCAAGACTTCTTCATGTCATGCGGTATTAGAATATGCTTAGTGTAGATGATATTTACAATTACATCTATTTCTCCAAACACTGGAAAATGCTTCTGAGTGTTGCATTTGAAAATATCACACACCGTGCTGTCATGACTCGTCACTGTGAAAGTTTCATTTCCCTTCCTTGGTGCTTTGCTTGGTGACCCAACTGTTGAAGATGTGAAGGGTATGGCAACACACAGACAAGGATGCAGACAGGCGTGTGGGGGATCCAGCATTCAATGACCAGCCTTGGCAGTGCACTGGGATTAGTTTTGGTGTTCCCGAACAGTGTGAGATATTGACAGATGGTGATGACGTCATCTGTGTAAGTGAGATGTGTTGGTTAGATGAAAGGATGTTGGGATCAGAAGTCATGGGTTCCTCTTCTCTTTCTTCTCTCTCTGAGCTGTGCAGTCTTGGGTGAGTCACTTGACTGCTCTGGGCTTTAGTTTTGAGACCTGTGTCTTCTGGACAGCAAGCGTGAAGCACAAAGCAGTGGTTCCGACCTCTTGGGAACTTGGATCCTGGTGGATTTGATGAAATTTACTGAATGAACCTTTCCTCAGAAGGATGTCCTTAGTGAGCCTGAGTTTTAACAGCTTTTAGAAGTGTCCTTAGTGTCTATCTTTATAAGATTCCTTGACACTAGGAGATCTTGCCACCAAAATTACATGCCTTCCCCCCCCCCCTTTTTGAGTTGGGATCTCACTGTGTTGCCCAGGCAGGTCTCTAATTCCTGGGCTCAGGCACTCTTCTTCCCGTCTCAGTCTCCTGAGTAGCTGGGACCACAGGCAGGAGCCAGTAGATCTGACCCGAATTGTGTGCGTTTATGTAGGCAAGTATGTGTATATTTGCATGATGGACTAGATCACAGCAATTTAGCAGGTATTTATGGAGCATTTCTGGAGGCACTTACTCTGGACAGTGGAAACATTGTCTCTGCTACTATGGAGTTTATGTTTTGATAGAAGGAGACAGACAATAATAAAACTAAGGAATAATTACATAACAGTATGTCATGTTAAATGCTAAATGCATGTTAAGTGCTAAGGAGAAAAATGCGTCAGGGAAGGGACATTGAGGTGGACATTCAATAGCACTGTTGGGGGTGGCCTCATGGGCCAAATTTGATCCTTTGCTCCCTAAATTGACTTTTAAGGCAAACCTCACTCAGCAGAATTTTAACTATTTGCTGGGATTCACAGAAGTGAGTTTCCTCTCCTGCTTAGCTTTGAACTAGATTGCTTCTAGAAAAAAATGGAAGAGCCAGGAGTCACAGCTCAGTCAAAGCTCATAAGGTTTCCTAAGAAAGACTGGTTTATGTCTGTTGCATTGGGAAAGGGATCTTTTTTTCTGGCCCATTTTACATACTGAGTTTGTTTAATTCATTGTGCTTTTCAGCGTCAGTCTGCCTCATTTTGCCCTCGATTTTTTGTTTGTTTGTTCTTTTACACCAGTATGCCTTGTTCCTTTTTCTTCATTGTTGTGGTTTTCTTATACTCAGTGGACATTTATCTAGTTCCTATGTACAAGGCAGTTTCCATGGGAAACCATGAATTTGGGAATAAAAAGCAGGCCACTGTCCTCAAAGAACATAGGTTCTACTGAAGATAGAAGTGTTGTCTATAGTCTGCAGGAAGGAATGAGCATTTTTAGCACAGAGCTTCAGGTCTGGAGCTTTTGGTGCGCAGAGCAGTGGCTCTTCCTCCAATCAGATCAGCAGCTTGAAATTTGGGGTGCACCTGAAAAATGCAGTGTTTTGGTGGCTTAAACATGGAGTTGGGTGTTGTAGTCTAGGAGAAGGCTGAGGAAGGACAAGCTTAGTGTGGGTGGTCTCCTCTGTGGAGGGTCAGGTGTTCAGAGGGATGTGATGTGGGGTGAGACTACAAATCCCCATACCAGACCCAGGAGGTCCTCTTTTTTCACAATTTTTTTTAGACAAACCCTACCTCTGTCACTCATGCTAATGTGCAGGGGCACGACTACAGCTCACTGTAACTTTGCACTCCTAGGCTCAAGCAATCCTCCCACCTCAGCCTCCCAAATACTATAACTAGAAATAGGTACGAGCCACCACACCTAGCCTTTGTTGGTAATAGAGACAGAGTTCTCACTAGGTTTCCCAGGTTAGTCTCGAACTCCTGGCCCCCAAGATCCTCTTGCCCCGGCCTCTCAAAGTAGAGGATTACAAATATGAGCCTCCATGTTAGTGGAGAGTCTTGAATGATCTGGTATAAGGAGTTTGGTGCCTGCTGTGGCCACTGGGAACCCTGTTTGACCTTTCATTTCCCATCTTGGCTGTCATCTAAGCTGGAGTTTGGCTCCATCAATTCATTTTTCTTCCAGCTATGGCCTTTAGTTCACTTCTCTAAGTCTTTGAGGTTTTTTTGTTTTGTGTTCATTCTCTTTCTTCTATATTTTCTAGGTTTTTATTAATAGGACCACAGTGATCAATTCTAACTATTTAGCAGCTGGATTAATTTAGTAATAGACACTGGAATGTCAGTTTGTGGTTAAATCATTTTGATGCAATATATTCAATGCCTTTGGAAGCTGTGCCAGTATTATGTACTAGCATTCTATGTAATAACGAGAAATTAACCTTTAGCTCTATTTTTTTTTTCTCTTAGATTTTTAGCAATCATTTTTTTCAAGTGACTATTGACGACCTAAGACCAGAACCTAGTAAACTCTCAGTGCTGTGCCATGCGGATTCTTTGGGGATTTTGCCAGTACAATGGTGCCTTAAAAATGGAGTCAACCTCACTCCTCCCAAAGGTTTGTATTCTGTGAACATTTGCAGGGTTTGGGTGACTCGGGAGGGTGTCTGGCCCTCCCAACTGTCACTGAAGTGATGCTTTTGTTAATCTGGAGAAGTTTATATTGTAAAGAACCGATTGGGTGTGGTGGCTCTCACCTGTAATCCCAGCACTTTGGGAGGCCGAAGCAAGAGGATGGCAAGCCCACAAGTTCGAGACCAGCCAGAGCAATATAGTGAGACTTCATTTCTACAGACTCAAAAAAGCAAATTAGCTGGGCATGTTGGTATACCTATAGTCCCAGCTACTCGGGAGGCTGGGGTGGAAGGATTGCCTGAATCCAGGAATTTGAGACTGTGGTGAGCCGTGATCGTGCCACTGTATTCTGGGCTACAGTAAGACCCTGACTCAAAAAAAAGAAGGAAGATGGACTAGAAATATAATGTTCTTCTTAGCTAGCTGGACATAGGCGTCATTCCCAGGGAGGTGTGCGCCTTGGGCTTCTCCGTCCTCTTCTGTCTACCATCATGTCCCTGTCACTTACGACCTTATTAACAGCTGTGCTGCTGGTGTGACAGAGGGTACACTATTGCAGAGTGTTGAGGTTTAAGACGTGGGAGGGTCTGAGTGTGGCTTTAAAATGCAACAGGATGCCAGTGAAGCACTTCTTTTTATTTTCAACAAGCCAGATTTTCCCCAGAATCCATTGGCTGTCCTCCATTCATGTGATGCTATGACATGTTCAAATTAAGTTGGGAGCCAGCGTGCATTTCTGTCCTTCTAGACTGGGATTTGAGAACCGCACTGTTAGAAAGTACCACACTTGCAAGCTTACCAGCGTGGTTTGTTTGCCCTGTAGATCCAAGGCTGATTCAGGAAGAGAGTAGTAAGATGGATGGTGGGAATATGGGCAGGAAGAAAAGGAGAGGAGTGGAAGAGAAAATGAAAAAGATTAGAAAAATAAGCTTACTGGGGGGAGGTTTTAAGACACCCTCAAATCCTAAAGGGTTTTGTACTGACTTCTTCCTCAGTAACCTCTGGGGACTGGGTTACTTGTGATGTTTCACCCCATTGAGAGAATAACTTAATGCCCATGGGTTAAGTTCCAGTTCCCCTGGAGGCCTTCCTGTGCTGTGCCTAGCTTACCTTTCATAGAACTGTACTCTGCTGGGCTTTTAACTTCATTCTTCTGTACTCATCCCCATGGAAGTGCTTTTGAATATTTCTAATCTGGGTCAAACATGGTGGCTTACGCCAGCAATTTTAACACTTTGGGAGGCTGAGGCAGGAGGACGGCTTGAATCAAGGAGTTCGAGACCAGCCTGGGTAAAATAGTGAGACCTCATCCCTATAAGCCGACATGGTGACGCTCGCCTGTAGTCCCAGCTACTCACAAGGCTGAGGCCGAAGGATTGCCTGAGGACAGGAGGTCAAGGCTGTGGTGAATTGGGATTATGCCACTGCTCTGAGACCTGGCCAACACAGTGAGATCCCACCTCAAAAAAGAATTCCAATCTGTTGACACTTCAGATTCAAGGTGTGCGGTTGGGATATACAGTGAACATCCAGGGAACGTTGTTTTCCAGTCACTGTTTTGAGTGCCTAAGTCATTCAAGTCTCAAAATAACGCTGTGAAGACACTTAGTCACAGAGAGCTTATGTAACTTGCCCAAGGTCATGTGGAGAGTTGGTCCTGAGACTTGGGTCCTGAGACTTGTCCTGTGACAGCGGGGAGGACTCTGATACAGGATTCACCCAGGCACGATCACGGCTCAGCTCAGCCTCAAACTCCTGGGCTCAGGTGATCCTCCCGCCTCAGCCACCCAAGTAGCTGGTACCACAGGCGTGCGCCACCACGCCTGGCTAACTATTTTATTTTTTGTAGAGATGAGGTCTCACTATGTTGCCCAGGCTGGTCCTGAATTCCTAGGCTCAAGCAGTCCTCCCACCTCAGCCTCCCAGAGTACCAGAATTACAGGCGTGAGCCACCATGCCCAGTCAAATGTCTAAGTATTTTTATAATCCTTTACTGTGTCCATACAGGTTTTATTTTATCAACAATCTATTCGTAGTCAGTAAGAAGTCCTTTCCTACTGCAGGATTTCAGCTATGGGTCTTCACAAAGTTTGAAAGCTGGAGACACCATCCTTTGTTTTTTTTTTCTGAATTGCTTAATGGAAGCATGTGGGGGGCATGGGTCCTGTGTCATTGAAGGAAGACTTTTTATAAATATCTGAGATGCTCCTTGGTTAGACTTTGCAGATTTCTCCTTAGTAGTAAAACCCATCTAAGATTAAAAATAAAACTGGTTGAGTATTTGCTCACATAGTAAAAAAAAGGTAGACATAGCAAGCATATTATATCAGCATTTTGGCTGCTTGACCACTGCGTTATGGTGGAGGTTACATGGTGGAGGTTACATGGTTATCTGTGTCTTTATAATTGTTAAATACATTTCTGTATTTTATGCATAATTGTATAAAACAGATTGTTGGCATAGCTTGGAAATTTATGAGGAAAATTCTTCGAGGGATACTTGCTCTTTATATTATTAGGAAAATTGTTTTACATTACTGAAATTGAACTTATAAGCTTGCAATGAAAGAACTGTTCAAAGATTTAAAATGGAATATTTTTATATTTTAAATTAAAAAATTTTTTTTAAATTTATTGTAGAGATGTGGTCTTGTCAAGTTGCCCAGGCTGATCAAGTTGCCCAGGCTGATCTTGAACCCATGGGCTCAGGCAATTCTCTCATTGAAATATATTCATTGCCTTTGGAAGCTATGCCAGTGTTGTGTACTAGCATTCTATGTAATAAAGAGGAATTCACCTTTAGATCTATTTTTTTTTCCTTAGGTTTTTAACAATCATTTTTTTCGCGTGACTATTGATGACCTAAGACCAGAACCTAGTAAACTCCGATGCTGTGCCATGTGGATTCTTTGGGAATTTGCCAGTGCAGCGGTGCTTTATTCGTCAATCCCAAAGTGCTGGGAGTATAGGCGTGAGCCACTACACCCAGCCGCCTATATGTTAAATGTTTTTATACCTTAATATCTAGCTGTGATGATCATGTCTTCTCTTTTATCCAAGTATTTGTGGTATTTAGTGAGGTGAAATTATCTTCATGTATTTTTCCAGATTGCTCCTTCACTTATTGAAAGTGAGATTGTGTTTAAAATCTCAAAAAGAGTATTTCTTTATGAATATTATATATTATTTATAGAATGTTGAGTAATTGTGGTTAGTACCTTCTGGTAAGAAAATCTCACTGATAACTCTTTTTAAGCCCTTGAAACATTCAAGAAGTGATAAATGTCATTGGTTCAGCACTATTTTCTTGAAATAGTAGAATATTAACTTACATGCCATTAAAATACCAGTAACTTACAGGTAAATGGACATAGAAAAAGAGCAGAATAGTACACAATAAGTAACAGTGACTCTTACGCACGTTTATCATAATATGAGAAAAATGAAAATCCTATTGAGATGGTGTGTATTTATCGGATGACATAAAATTACAAAAAAGAAAGAGGAACTTCAATTTTGACTGGGATGTAGAGGAACAAAGATTCTCAGACATTGCCGCTGAGGTAGTGTAGGAAGGTGCAATTGTGTGCATGGCAGTTTGGCAAATTTTACCACGATTTTAGTTGCGTTTGCCCACGGACTCAGCAATTCCACCATTGGAGATTTCTTTTAAAGTTATACTATACTGATAATACACATGAAAGTTTGTTTGTTTTTCGGCATTACTTATAATAGCAGTAGAAAAGGAAAAATTCCAAGGGCCCATCAGCAGCGAATTGTTGAAATAATTTTGGATATCCATTTCGTGGAAACTATACAGTTAAAAAGAATGAGGGAAATCTATGAACTGTTGCAAAAAGATCTCCAAGACATACTATGTGTGTCACAGTGGATATCATAGGATACCTTGTTTTGGTTAGGGAAGAGGTAAATTAGAGTGTATACTTGTGTTTGCTCATATTTCTGTGGTTGCATAAGAAACTAGTGAGAATAGTCACGTGGGGGGTTGTGGACTAGTGGTGGGAAAACTTAAGGGAGGGTGAGAGTAGGCAAAAGATGTGTGACAGAATCCTGTTTTTATCTTCTTAATTTTTCTTTTTGATCTACATAAGTACATTACCTATTTAAAAGTAAACCTTATGCCGGGCTCGGTGGTTCAGCCTGTAATCCCACGCCTTTGGGAGGCTGAGGTGAGTGGATTGCCTGAGCCTGTGGGTTCGAGACCCGCCTGGGCAGCGAGACCTCATCTCTACAATAAATCAAAAAATCAGCCGGGCGTGGTAGCGCAAGCCTGTAATTCCGGCTACTTGGAAGACTGAGGCAGAAGGATCGCAGGAACCCAGCAGATCGAGGCTGCGGTGGCCGGGAGCGGCCACTGCACTCCAGTCTGGGCGACAGAGTGAGACTCCGACTCAAAAAAAAAAAAAAAAAAAAGTAAACCTTATTAGCAGTAGAGGGCTTTAATAACTGAAAAAGGTCTTAAAGATTATCTTATCAACCCCAATCATTTTATACCCAGGGAAAACTGAGGCTTCGTTATGGTAAGTGACTTTTCAACTCCGGTCTTAAGAGTCCAAATCTCAAGCTTTTTCTACATAACCATGGCCACACTTCATTACTGTTCTCTCTTTGGTATCTCCATAACATTTACACTTCTCAGCTCTTTTGGGGAGCTTTGGTGGCCTTCCTGAGGACTAGCTGCTGTCAGTAGACCATGGTTTTTACATTATTCAAATAATGGTCTATGTCAAAGCAGTTGGGGAATTACAGTTTTAGGGAATAATTTTCCAAGGGTCTGTGGTTATGAGGAACTCATGCCTTTATTCATTGAGCGCCCTTACCATCCTATGAGAGAAAAATGTAATTTTATGATTTAAATGAATTCACATTTAGAGGTGATGATGGTGGTGGTGGCAGGGGCGGTTTTATGGTTTCCTTTTGAGGTCGTGTGTTAATGGGTCTTCCATCTCAACACCAGGACTGGGTCAGGCTGTGGAATCCTTTCAGGCACCACTCTTTGCTTTATTGGTGGGTGAAAGTAGAAGCTTCTTTAAAAGGCTGGTTGTTCTTCACTTAAATTCTGAAGTTTTTGTATAGGGTATATGGGATTTATTATACGTATTGCCAAGTGATTTCAGATGTTTTCATGTGTATTATGTTTTCCACAAATATATTGTGTTGTTTAGACTTCTGTGAAAACCACAAATACTGCTGGTGATTACAATGTGTTTCTTGATCCCCCAAAGAGATTATTTGAGAAGCAGCAGATGAAACAGCAGGCTTCTGGTGGCATAGGAGAGAGAGATGCAAAAAGCATAGGTCTTTCACTGCGCCGTCATGATGCTTCCTATTTTTTTAAAAAAATATTCCTATTTTTAAAAATACCTATCTCCACAAGAGATAAGTAGAGTGAGCTAGACTGGACAGGAATTTTCAGTGTGGCTTCCTGTGGAAGAGCTTTTTTGGTATAAAAGGCTAGAATCTTGGAGTTTTCGCTTCATGAAACAGGTCAGTGCTATAAGCAATATGAAAAGTGATCAAACAAGTAAATAGGTAAACTAAACTACAACGTGTAGAGGTTGTCAACTCTGACTTGCTATTTGTAAATTACTTCATGAGCCTTTCTGGTGTAATATCAAAGATTAGATGGATTATTAGTGGAGGAAAAGTCCACCCAGGGGGATCTTTTGTAGAAACTGTTAAAGCCTTTAAAATTCTGTTGTTAAAGATGCGAGAAAAGACTGATATGATTGGCTTTGTTAGGGCTTTGATTCGTCACAATTCGGGGTGACCATTTAATATACACACCAATATGTTAACACAGCTTAAGTAATAAAAGTGTGTTTTCATTATCATAAAGCGGTGAATTGGTATTCTCTTTTCTTAGAGAGAAACTTCAGACACTGATGAACTTTGTTCACTTTGTTATCCAGTATATTTTAGAAATACCAGAAGGGACAGAAAATAATATATAGACACTCATGGCTTTGCCGCCTTGCGGCAATATTTTGCCATGTTTGATTCCTTTTTTTTTAAAGTCATTGTGTCTCTTTCTCTGTCACCAGGCTGGAGTATAGTGGCACAATCACAGCTCACTGCAGTCTCTTTTTGACTGGGCTGAGGCGATCCTTCTGCCTCAGCCTTCCAAGTAGCGAGACTGAAGGGCGTGTACCACCACACCCAACTAATTTTTTTGATTTTTTGTAGAGATGAAGTCTCGCTATGTTGCCTGTGCTGGTCTCTCCTGGGCTCAAGCAATCCTCCTACCTTGGCCTTCCAAAGTGCTGGGACTACAGGCGTGAGCCACCATGCCCGGCCCTCTACGTATCTTTATGAAACTTTTTACTTATTCACGATCTCAGATATTTTTTCATGCTGAAGCATGTACATTGTTCATTTTGCCTAGTCTATGAATATACTGTAATGCTTGGAAATCCTGTTTTCTGTTGGTGGACATTGCAACGATACTCACAGATACACCAAATGTCCCCAAGTGTAAGAGATTCTTTTGGGGTGTATTCCTAAATGTGCAGTTGATGGATATACCTAAATTTGGAGATTCTTTTTGGGGATGGAGCTCAGTGTGGAACTGCTCGAATTTTGTAGACACAACCAGCTACTCCCTACATGGTGCCTGTTGCATTTCTAGCCGTGGCGTCTGAGAATCCCCATTTTGGGTCATCCTCACAATTTTGTGGCGATGCCACTCTGCGGGTTTTGCTTAGGGGGTCCCCGATCACCAGCGTGGTTGAGTGCTGCATTACACGTTTGTTGGCAAGTTGTATTTTCTTTCCTTCAATCCTTTTCTTTTGACTGTAGAAGTATTTCCTACTTTTTGATGAGAATCCTTTCCAGGCCGTGTGCTTCACAGATGTGACGGCCTCGTCTGGCTTGCTCTTTTGCTTTCTGATGGTCAGTTATGTCATATTGAAACACTAAATTATAATGTAGCCAAATATCCATCTCTTCCTTTGTGCTTTCTTTTTATGTCTTTAGAAGTCCTTCGTACTAATGCTCTTCTGCGTTTTCTCTTAATGTTGTGCAGTTTTGCTTTTCCATATTTAGCTTCTGATCTACTTGGAACTGATTCTGGTATGGCATGAGAAAAGAAAACTATTTTGTTTTTTTCACTTGAAGTTTCTATTTCTACAGTTGTCTTTGTGTCCTCTGTTAAGATAGCCTACTGTTTCCCCTGATTTGTGGTGCCGTCACTGTCATGGATCTGTGTCATGGATCAGTTTTATAGGTGTGACTCTTACCCTGTTCTTTGTTCTTCTGCCTCATCTGACTGTCTGTCCACCCCTGAACAAATACTTCTTTTTTTTTTTGAGTTAAAGTCTCACTCCGTCGCTCAGGCTGGAGTATAGTGGCACGCTCACGGCCACCCCAGCGTCGACCTGCTGGGCTCCAATGATCCTTCCGCCTCAGCCTTCCAAGTAGCGAGACCTACAAGTGCACTCTAATTTTTGATTTACTGTAGGTATCGCCAACAGGCTGGTCTCGAACCCGCGGGCTCAAGCTATCCACTCACCTCGGCCTCCCAAGGTGCTGGGATGACAGGCTGAGCCACCGAGCCCAGCCAATACTACCATTTTAAAACTGATAAAACTTGGTAATATGTCTTCATATCTAGTAAGTGAATCCTATCACTTTTTAAAAAATTGTCCTGGTTTTTTTGGACCGGTTAATCTTGTACGTGAATTTTAGCATCAGTCTGCAAGTTTCTTTAGAGAATCCCATTGAATTTTTATTGGCGTTGCATTTAATTTACAGATTATAACTTAGACAAATTGATATATTTTTATATTTTATTTTTATGACTTGTAATCTTTTGTTAAAATATTTCCCAAGTACCTTATCTTGTATTGGCTTTAGGTTGTTATAAGGAAATACCACTGATTTTTGTATATTTATTTCATATCCAAGTACCTTTCTCAACTGTCTCAAAGCCAGTTTGTTTTAGATATGGATTTTGTGATTATTGAAAGTTTGATAAAACTATCTTATATGCCAGGCTCGGTGGCTCAGCCTGTAATACCAGCTCTTTGAGTGAACTGCCTGAGCCCATGCATTCGAGACCAACCTGGGCAACTTGGCGAGACCTCATCTCTACATTAAGTCAAAAATTAGCCAGGCGTGGTAGCACACGCCTGTAATTCCGGCTCCTTGGAAGACTGAGGAGGAAGGACTGCCAGAGCCCAGCAGATTGACACGGGTGGCTGTGAGCGTGCCACTGTACTCCAGCCTGGGTGACAGAGTGAGACTCCAACTCAAAACAAAAACAAAAACAAAATATCATGTAAAACCATTGGTAGCTGGTGTTGTTGGTGTTTTATTGAGTATAAATTGATTTTCTCTAGTGGATATAAGTTTCATCAGGGTAACCACTTTTGCTTGAGACAGTTTTGCTAATTGTATATATATGTACAATGTCAACTGTTTTAGCTATATTTTCAAATTTATTGCCACATCATTTGGTCAGGCTGAACTCATTAGTAGAATTATTCAGATATTCTGTCTCCTTGCTGCATTTTTATCTGTTTGCTTTATAAGTTTCCAAATAGTGCAGTCTATGATTGAGGATTTGTTAGCTTCTTTTTACTTTTGTTATGGATGTGTTTGTGGTGTGTGTGTGTGTGTGTGTGTGTGTGTGTGTGTGTGTACATATGTGTGTACCATGTGGGCCATGTGTACTGTGCATGTGTGTGTGTTGTGCATGTGTGTAGTGTGGGTATGTATGTGTATACCATGTGGAGTATACGTGGTGTGTAGTGTTCGTGTCTGTGTAGTGTGCATGTGTGCAGTGTGTGTATGTATGTGTGTACTGTGTGTGGTATGCAGTGTGTGTGTTTCTGACGCCATATTCTGGTGTTTAGGCTCAGGACCCCTCAACCTTTCTGATGGTTCTCACCCCTTGGTAAAGCCTTTTGCTTTCAGGCCCAGGTATCTCCTCGCCCTCATGCTGGCCGGCTTCCTGAGGGGTCTGTGATTGCTCTTTGTAGGCTCAGCCTCAGCAGTGGCGGTTGCCTATATGGGAGTCCCACGCCTTGCATTGAAGTTGCACCTTCAGTCTGGTGTTGCCACAGGGTCTGCCCAGTGTTCTCGGGTTTCCACTTCCCTGGAATATTTATTTGTTACTGTCTCCAGTTGACTAAGCTCTGTAGAGCCAAGGGCGCGTGTGTGTGTGTGTGTGTGTGTGTGTGTGTGTATTGGAGTTGCACTCTGTCGCCCAGGCTGGAGTTCAGTGGCACACTCATAGCCACTGCAGCCTTGACCTGCTGGGCTCAGGCAATCCTCCCGCCTCAGACTTCCAAGTAGCTGATACCACAGGCATGCAGCACTATGCCCGGGTAATTTTTGGATTTATTGTAGAGATGAAGTCTTGCCAAGTTGACCAGGTTGGTTTCGAACCCCTGGTCTCAGATTATCCTCTCACCTCTGCCTCCCAAAGTGCTGGGATTACAGGTGTAAGCCACTGCACCCAGCGGGTCAAGGACTTTTTTACTCTTTCTTGTTCACTGCTGTACCTCTAACACCAAAAATTATGAGGGTGTCTCTGGTGATTCAAGAACTGAATAACTCCATCTTGCATTTAGATGAATAGCCTTTCCTTAATATATACCATATTAACATAGTATGATGCTAATATATAACACTGTAGTTACTCTTATACGACAGGCCCATACCCTGCAGTGCTGTGAAGCTGGGTCCCACGTCCCTGTGTGGCCCGACCCTCTCTCAGAATCCCGGCAAGGGGCAGCATTTCTTCCACTTCTGCCCTGGTGGCTTCGTTCCATTTGTGCAGACCGAGCGCCTGCGTGGGCCTGGGATATAGACAGTGGCGGCGGGTCTTCCAGCTCACCAAGCCTCCAGCCAGGCCGTCTCTGACCTCTGGGCTGCTGGGCCACTCAGCTCTGGCTTGCAGACCCTCTTAGTTTTTTGGCATCTGGAGATTTTCTTCTCTTTTGAGTTTGCCTGTGTAATTAACTTTTTCTAAAATTTTATTTCCTGGTTGGGTGCAGTGGCTCGTGCCTGTCATCCCAGCACTTTGGGTGGCAGAGGCGGGAAGATGACTGGAGCCCAAGAGTTCGAGACCAGCATAGGCAACATGGTGAGACATTGTCTCTACAATAAATAAAAAAAATTAGCCAGGTGTGGTGGCATGCACCTGTAGTTCAGCTGCTTGGAAGGCTGAGGTGGAAGGATCTCCTGAGCCCAGCGGGTCGAAGCTGTGGTGGCAGTGAGTGTGCCACTGCACTCCAGCCTGGGCCACAGAGTGACACTCCCACTCAAAAAAAGAAAAAATATATTTATTTCTGAATTCCTGGCACCTGAGAAGAGCCTAACATATCAGCCTACCTGGTTACTAGACTTGGAAGTCTGGCCTCATTTCTAGCTCTCTGATTCATTGTTGAACAGAAAGATCACTTTTGAATGAAAAGAGAGGATAAAACTCTCTGGGTCATTTTTAAAATATGAAAATATTCCCCACTGTTGAAAACTACAAATCTTATTTATTTATTTACTTATTTTGAGGCTGGGCCTTACTTTGTCACCCAGGCTGGAGTGCAGTGGCACATTCAATCATGCCTCACTGCAGCCTCAACCTCCTGGGCTCAAAGTGATCCTCCCTGTCAGGTGCGGTGGCTCACCCCTGTAATCCCAGCACTTTGGGAAGCTGAGGTGGAAGGGTCACCTGAGACCAGGAATTCAAGACCAGTCTGGGCAGCATAGTGAGACTCCGTCTCTACAAAAAAATTTTTAAATATTAACCAGTCATGATGTCACGTGCCTGTAGTCTGTAGTCCCAGCTATTTGAGAGGCTGAGGCTGAAGGATTGCCTTAGCCCAGGAGATCAAGGTAACCAGGAGCCATGATGGGGATTGTGCCACTGCACTCTAGCCTGGGTGACAGAGTGAGACTTCGACTCAAAAATAAATAAATAAACAAGTAAATCAGTAAATAAATAGTTATCCTGCCACCTCAGCCTCTCAGGTATCTGGGACTACAGTTGTGCGCCACCATGCCCAGCTAACTTTTTTACTTTTTATAGAGACGAGGTCTCACTATGTTGCCCAGGCTGGTCCTGAACTCCTGGGCTTGAGCAGTCCTCCCATCTTGGCCTCCCAAAGTGCTGGGATTACAGGTGTGAGCCCACCATGCCCAGCTTGTTCACCCCCTAAATTCAGTCATCAGGATTTTTAAACTGGTTTTGCTGTTGACAACTGATCACTTACGTAGGTCCGGCTTATCCTGGGACATATCTGTGCCCTCTAACTTATGTCTGTCATTCAGAATAACATGCTGAATATAACCTCAGACAGAGGAGTTTATTACGTGTCATACCCAATATTAAATACCGCTCAACATATTTCTTTCTTTAAAGACCGAGGAAGGTGGTGTAACTCGTGTCTATACTAGATTGACTTGTTTCCTTCCTTCCTTCCTTTCTTCTTCCTTCCTTCCCTGATCCATGAACAAACAGAGTTCGGTAGGAAATAAACGAATGTGTAAATTTTAAAGGTTGCCTCAGGGACCTTGAAAGAGTGAACATCAGCTGAGATGATTGAGGTAGCCAGAAGCTTCAAGAGGGAGGTGGCTGTTTTTTTAGCATCAGCATGAACAGGAACAAGTGCTTTAGTCAGGTACAGGCGTTTTGGCCTCCCCACGTGTCATCCTGGGCTGTACAGAAATTCCTGCGTGACGCAGATGTGGGTGTGGGCCGTGTTGAGAAAGATGTGCTGGGATGACAGACTGGCTCCCTGGGCCAGTTCTGCCGCTGAGGTCTGTGTGCTCCTGCTTCGGTCCCCTGCACCCTGGGACATGCATCCCACGTGGGGTTCAGGGAGCGCGGCGGTTTCAAAATCAAGAAAAGCTTGGGCTTGCAAGGGGAGAGATCTGCCTTAGTAACACATTGAAAAACCGGTCCAGAAGAGCTACCCAGTGAGTCACGAGACTTTCAGAGGAAGGACCCGTTCTTAGCATTTCTTAGACGGGTCCTGGTATCTGCTGATCTTTAGAGATAATGGTATCACTTTTGCTGGAGTTAAAAGCTAATTAAACTGGTACTTCCAAGTGCTCTTGTAACATTTTGTAAACATTCTCTGGGGGCGGGAGACCTCTCTGGGGCTGGCTGTGTACTCTGCCGTGGTGGAAACTTTTGAGCCTTCCTTGCTAAATCTCGGTGTCTCTCTCCATCCTTGCCTTTCCCTGGCTGTTATTGGTGACAAACTTGTGTGTGTCTGTGGCTCTCAGTGGCTGCTGGATCCACTTCCATTCTCACGCCAGCAACCAACCAGAGTCTGGCAAACTGGAGACTTCCAGTGGGTAGTTCTGGAATAAATGCATTTCTTTGTTTTAGAGAGCGTTTCTGCTTTCTAGGATTTAGGGCGGGTTTTTTTGTAGGCTGGTCTCCATGACTTACACCTGTAATTCGAGCACTTTGGGAGGCTGAGGTGACAGGATTGCTTGAGCCCGGTAGTTTGAGACCAGCCTGGGCAATAGAGCAAGACCTTGTCTCTACAAAAATAAAAAAAATTAGCCGGGCTCGGCGGCTCAGCCTGTAATCCCGCGCTCTAGGGAGACTGAGGTGAGTGGATTGCCTGAGCCCACAGGTTCGAGACCCACCTGGGCAGCGAGATCTCATCTCTACAATAAATCAAAAAATCAGCCAGGCGTGGTAGCACATGCCTGTAATTCCGGCTACTGGGAAGGCTGAGGCGGAAGGATCGCCGGAGCCCAGCAGGTTGAGGTTGCGGTGGCCGGGAGCGGCCACTGTACTCCAGTCTGGGCGACAGAGTGAGACTCCAACTCAACAAAAAAAATAAAATAAATAAGAAAAATTAGCCTGGCATGGTGGTGCACACCTGTAGTCGCAGCTACTCTGAAGGCTGAGGTGGAAGGATTGCCTGAGCCCAGAAGGTCAAGGCTGCTACTGCACTCCAGCCTGAGTGACAGTGAGGCCCCCGACTCAAAAAAAAAAAAGAATCTTTTTAAAGTTACATATTTCATACGTATTTGTTATTTAAAAATTTGAAAAAGTAGAAAAGTCTAATCTATTGTGACAAGATAGCTTTGGTAGATATTCCTTCAGATTTCTGTTTCCCTGGATATGTGACTTTGTAGATCTAATCCTTTCATATGTTTCATTTCATAGCTTGGTTTTGTGGCTTCTTTATTAAGATGTGTCATGCCAACCTACCCGTTGCTTTAAATGACTGTGGAGAGTTTCATGATTTGTAGGTAGATGGTTTATTTAAGCCCTTCTTTTTTGTTGTTTTTAATTAGCTCTTATACCTAAAGCCTTTGAATTGTTGTCCTTTCAGGGTCCAGAGTGGAATTTCCGCTCAGGTCTTGTCTGCCCCCACTTCCCTCTTGCTGGTCCTCAGACGCTCCAGACTCACCTGTTTTGTGCTCGCTGGTTCCTGTCCCTGCATCCTTTTCCCCCAGAGCCTCCTCAGCTCTTTGCTGCGCTCATCTTTTTTTTTTTTTTTTTTTGGTGAATATCTCACTTTGTCACCCAGGCTGCCGTGCAGTGGCATGGCTATGGCCACTGCAGCCTCGACCTGCTGGGCTCACGCGATCTTTTCACCTCAGCCTTCCAAGTAACAGGAACTACATGCGTGCGCTACCATGCCAGCTTATTTTTTGACTTATTGTCTCGCCAGGTTGCCCAGGCTGGTCTCGAACCCCTGAGCTCAGGCAATCCTCTCGCCTCAACCTCCCAAGGTGCTGGGATGACAGACTTGAGCCACCGTGCCCGACCTTGTCGTGCTCATTTTTTTTTTTTTTTTTTTTTTGTGAGTGGGAGTCTCACTCTGTCGCCCACGCTGGAGTGCAGTGGCACACTTATGGCCACCGGAACCTCGATCTGCTGGGCTCACACTATCTTTCCACCTTAACCTTCCAAGTAACTGGAACTAAGGGGCATGCCACCATGCCCAGCTTATTTTTTAATTTATTGTAGAGATGAATTCTTGCCAAGTTGCTCAGGTTGGTCTCGAACCCTGAGCTCAGGCAATCCTCTCGCCTCGGCCTCCCAAAGTGCTGGGATGATAGACTTGAGCCACCTGGCCTTGCAGTGTTCATCTTTTCATCGAAGTCTCTCTGAGTCCTCTGTGCACAAGTGCAATTGTCCCTGGATACCCTTCTCACTTTCTCTATGACCCTGGGGATCATCTTACTGTTTTTTGTTGTTGTTGTTGATGATGATGTTTGTTTGTTTTGTTTGTTTGTTTTGAGTTGGGGTCTCACTCTGTCACTCAGGCTGGAGTGCAATGGTATGCCCACGGCTCTATATCTCTTAGGCTCAGGCAATCCTTCTGCCTCAGCCTCCTGAGGCAACAAGTGCATGCCACCACACCTGGCTAATTTTATGACGTTTTGTAGACATGAGGTCTTGCTATGTTGTCCAGGCTGGTCTTGAACTCCTGGGCTGAGGCAATCTTCTCACCTTGGTCTCCCAAAGTGTTGGGATTACAGGTGTGAGCCACCGTGCCCGGTTCATCTTACTTTTTATATTTGTGAGTCATTTGTCTCCTCTCCCTGAATCGTAAGCTCTCTGAGGGTAAGGATTTTTGTTGGTTTCGTTCATTTCTCCATCCCGAGGATTAGAACCATGCCTTGCACCTGGCTTGTGCTAGCACAGGACTATTGAATGAGTGAGTGTCTGCATGAACAAATTCCTGGCCTAGAGGGTGGATGCATTCTTGAAGACTTTGAGACGTGTTCCAAATTGACATCTGCATCGGTGGTTCAAGTTACATTCCAGCCAGAAATGCCTAGAAGTGTCTATCTCCTAACAGCCTTTAGAATGGTGGGTTCTAAAAGAAAAAAAAAAAAGAATGGTTGGTTCTTAGTATTGTTTTTCATTTTGCCAATCAGGTGGATGGCAATCATGATATTCTCTTGCTGTTTTTTAAATTAATATTGTACATGTTTTTCACAACTACCCAGCACGGAAGAGGGGCTTTCATTTCTGCACGTCTCTTTTATCAGAGAGAAATTTTTAAAAAAATCTTTCCCCACCCTTATCTTAAACCACAGGCAAGGAGCACGTGGCCACCATGATTGTGTTAGGTAGTCACAATTCACTTTCTGTAGGAACAGGATAAAAATCAGGATTTTGTTACAGGCCCAAAGCTGGAGGAAGGCTGTGGGAAGCAATTGTGTGTATTGTGCAGACAAGAAAGACCCTTGGTTGATTGACCAGGTCTTTATTTTCTTAAATAGAGCAAGGATGCTATATTTTCAAATTTTTGTGTTGATGAAATAATTTTGTGATCATTATTGAAAATTTGGAAAAGAGAAACAAGTTGAGGGAGAGAAGAAGTAACCAAAAGTTTACTGCCCAAACAGTGATCGTGATACTTAAGTTTTTCTTACATTTCCTCTGGTCTTTTTCTTTGCATATTTGTATATAAATCTATTCATTTTTTTGTAGCAATATTTTTATCTAAAGCTACAGCAATTTCTTTTCATGATTTTTTTTTAAACTACGTGCAGTTTCATGCCCATGTGACATTCTGTAGGCTCGCATAAGTCTCATCTCATTTCCTATTATAGCGTGGAAAGTTCTTATCGTTTTTTTTTTTTCTCCCAGTGTGATCAATCATGATACCTTAAGTATCTTTTTGTTGTTGTTGTTGTTGTTGTTGGTTTTTTTTTTTTTTTTTGAGTTGGTGTCTCACTCGGTTGCCCAGACTGGAGTGCAGTGGCCGCTCCCAGCCAATGCAGCCTCACCTGCTGGGCTCCAGCGATCCTTCCGTGTCAGCCTTCCGAGTAGCCAGAATTACAGGCACGCGCTACCACGCCCAGCTGATTTTTTGATTTATTGTAGCGATGAGATCTCGCTGCCCAGGCGGGTCTCGAACCCGCGGGCTCAGGCCATCCACTCACCTCAGCCTCCCAAAGGCGCGGGATTACAGGCTGAGCCACCGAGCCCAGCAGCCCTAAGTATCTTAACGTATAACACTCTTTCAGTTTTTAGGATCATTTTTATGGGATAAGTTCCCAGAAGTGAAATGGCTGTGTCAAACGGCGGGGACATTTTTACTGCCAAATAGTTTTTCCAAAGACTTGTCCATTTGCACTGCCAATAGTCATCAGTGCAAGTCGAGCTGTTTCATGTCAATTAATTTGTATCCGAGGGAAACGGGTCATCAACCTCTTCCCTTTTGGACCTGTAAGGGCTGGAACCTCGTTCAGAATAAACACTAATAAAAGCTTAAATAACTCTAATGGTTGTGGTTCAATGGTCTCCCGTGGCAGCTCGTTGCAAATTTTAATAGCCTAAGGGGTTTTATTTCCTTTTATTTTCTTCTCCCCTCTGCTGTTTCCCTCCCTCCCTCCAGGTTTAAAACATGTGTCCCTAGCTGCAGTTAAGCCTCTGTACTTCTCTTTCTGTCTTTGTTGATTAATGAGTATAATTGACCCCTGTTGTCTCCATTATATAATCCACAGCAATTTGTTTTTATGTAGCAGTTATTTTCTGAGCTGTCACAAAACTGCTGTACAAAAGGGAGCTCATTATCGGTCCAAAAGGAAAAGAATTTTAAGTGATGAAGTGAAGAAAGTGCCCTAAAAGGAAGAGGAAGAAGAGGGGTTCAGAGTCTAAGCCCTTCTGATATTTGAGAAACTGAGCGCATTCTCGGGGCAGAATCATTAATTGTTGCTTAGAATGTACCCAGCAAGACTTGATTATATTTAGAAATTATTAGATTAGAGGTGGCTCCCTAGAGATTGAGTGTAGGACTGCATGTATCAAAGGGTTGTCAATCTTTATAGAGTGGAACAGTTGTCTTAAGAGAGAAGGGGCAGACACTTTGTCGCTGATGGTCAGCAGGATACAGGAGAGTCAAAGGTCAGTCTCTGGGACCAGAGGAGGACAGTGCTTTCTGGGTTAACTGCCCACCCTTCCATCCTAAAAATGTGGGTAAGTTGAACTTAATAAAAAATAGTATCAGTTTGATCTTGAGAATACAGAGGGCGGTAGCAGGCATCAGTGTCTACAGTTTTCTGTAATAAAGAATTTCTGTAGTCCATGTGCAACTATGTGACTTAATAACTAAACGTTCCTATGTTAGGTGAATTTGCAGTCGTCAAATTGGTGACAATATGGGAAAAAGCAACTGGGAGGCTACTTGAGACATACCTGATAGATTTATTTTACATACACCTCAGCCAATAAGGAGAGCAGTAAATGAAGATAGCAGTGACATTTTACATGCTTTCAGTCCATCATAATTGGACTGTCGTTTCTATTTCCGGTCCTTATTTATGGGAATGTTTAAGCACCTCAGTTCCTTTTCCTCGGAATGCCTGTTCATTGGTTGGATTTTGTGCGGGTGATACTTTAAGAGGTGCTTTCCTACCTTGGTCATGCCTTTCTTTTATAATTCAGAAGTCTTCTCTCACCTTCTCTTTGTTTTGCCATGGCTATCATGATGGATATATATTTTATAATTGCACCCCCAGTGGCCTGAATATAAAGAAAGAAGGAAAGAAACCATGTTGGTAGGTTCTGAATTTAGATAAATTCAGTGTGTGTGAATAGTTGTTTTTCAGAGAATTCCTCAGTTTGTCAGTGCTTCAAGCTTCATTCTTCCCATTTCCCTCTTTCCCGGTTCCCGTTTTCCTTTATCCTTAGCTGCTCAGTTCCACGGCAAGCTTTGCATTCCTCCCCTTTCATGTCTTTGGACGCTTTATCGCTAGACTCTCTACCCCTTGACTGTCCTCCCCGCCAACTTCTGTTACTTTTTAAAAAACTCATCTCTTGCACTGCTCTCCCCGCCCCCATAGAGTCTCGTGTTTTCCGTGAAGACACTGAGAATTCACTTTCTATGAACTTGGAATTTACATGAAGGCAGGTATTAATGAGGACGCATCGTTGTGTTTCTGCAAAAGCGAGTTGTGGAGTTGTGCTTTGTGCCCTAGCCTGTACCAGCTCTTGCTCCTAGGGCAAGTCTCCCAGCCCCCAGCTGGCAGGCGCTGCTGCGAGTGGGTCCCTCCCCACTTCCCTGGTTTCAGGCACTGCGACCAGGTAATGATGGCAGGCCTCGCCTGTATTTAACTTAACGTTTTCCAAAATATTTCATTTGCCGGCTGCGGTGGCTCACACCTGGAATCCCAGCACTTCCGGAGGGCTGGGATCACTTGAGCCCAGGAGTTTAAGACCAACATAATGAGACCTCATCTCTACAAAAATAAAAATAAAAAAACTAACCCGGCATGGTGGCATGCCTATAGTCCCAGCTACTTGGAAGGCTGAGGCAGAAGGATCCTCCGAGCCCAGGAGGTCAAGGCTGCGGTAAGTCATGATCGTGCTGCTTCACTCCAGCCTGGGTGACATCGTGAGACCCCCCCAACTCAAAAATAAAAAGAAGAAGGAAAAGAAAAAAAAAATCTTTTATTTGACCTCATGAAATTTCAAGCGCTGCTCGGCTAGGGAGACTATATCCTTTTGGGGCCCAAACTTGCACCCTTTCTTGTTTTCTTCATTTTTTTCTGGGATTTAGCTTATTCATGCTGTTCTATTTGTGTTTTGTCATTCACAGGTTACTCTGGCCAGGACTTCGACTGGGCAGATTATCACAAGCAGCACGGGGCGGAGGAAACACCTCCCTTCTGCTTCAGAAATGTAAGGCGCTTCTCTCTTGCCTAGTTTTTAAAAAAATCATAGCGGTTGTTCACCACAGATTTTATGAGTTGCTTTCTACTGACCGAGCAAGACTGGAGTACCATGCAATGAAGAATTACAAACTTCTGTGGTTTTTGAATAGTCCTCCTTTCAAGTTGCATAGTTGTGAGGATGATGCTTGGATGCAGCAACTAATTGACTAATAAACGCGCTGTGGCTGGAATGTGCTAAAAGGTGGTGGCAGAGCCTCACTGATGGAAGAGTCCAGGGTGTCCCTGACTAGCGGGTGGGTCTCACGGCGGTGAGTCCTGGGCTAGCTCCATCACGGAATCCAACCAGCACATGGGAGGAGAGATCAAGTTCTTAGTTCTAAATACTGCAGCCCGATCGCAGCATGTATTACATCTGGTTCTTTCTCTTGGTGGGAACTAGTCACGGGGCTGTACCTGCCATACATGAGGCCTGGAAATGGGTCCCGGCTGGGCTTCCGATTCCCAACTGTGATTCTATACTATGGAGCAAAGAGGACACCTTGGGGTAGGCAGCTGGCCGCCTCGTCACCCTTAGACACGCATTTTCTATGTGGTGTGGTATTGACAAGACCATCCATGGAACGGTCTTTGCCCCTCAGGCCTCACAGCTTAATTATCTGTAATTTTATAAACCACAGTCAAGCACCATATAACAACATTTTGGTCATGACAGACCACATACATGACTGTGGTCCCCCAAGTTGATGATGGTTATACCCCAGAGCCTAGGGGTGTCATATAAATCATAAAATTACAGATGAGTAATCAGTTTTCTCTGATTACGTCAGTCATTCCTTTCATTACGAGCAAGATGCTAGTCAGTCTCATGCTTTGCTTACTTTAAGAGCTTGTTCCAATAGAGCTTGTTGGCATAGTAATAGGATTTTTGTGGCACATAAGATCGCAATGAAAGTGCGCGTATGTACACACGTGTCTACTTGCATAGTTGTAGGAGGTGGTTTTATAAAGCAGGGGTCCCCAGTCCCCAGGACATGGACCAGTTACCTGTCCATGGCCCATCAGGAACTGCAGAAGGTGAGCAGCAGGAGAGGGAATGAAGCTTCGTCCGTATTTACAGCCGTTCCCCATCGCTCGCGTTTCTGCCTTAGCTCCATTGTGTCAGATCAGCGGCGGCATTAGATTCTCACAGGAGCGTGAACCGAACCCTCTTATGAGCTATGCACGTGAGGGATCTAGGCTGCACGCTCCTCATGAGAATCTAATGCCCGGTGATCTGAGGTCGAGCTGAGGCAGTGATGCTGTCCTGGGGAGTGGCTGCAAATACAGATCAACATGAGCAGTGAGGTTTGCCTGCATATCCCTCCCCACCACCCATGGAAAAATCATCTTCCATGAAACTGGTACCTGATGCCAGAAAGGTTGGGGACCGCTGTTAGGATGTAACATTGCTTAATGATGGGGATAGGTTCTGAGAAATGCACCTGCAGGCAATTTCCTGGTTGCGTGAACATCGTAGAATGTACCTACACAAATCTAGGTCATATAGCCTACTGCACCCCTGGGCTCTGTGGTAGAACCATCATCATCTTTGGGGACCACAGCCATGTATGCAGTCTGTCACTGACCAAAACATTATACGGTGTTTGACTGTGGTTTATAAAATTACAGATAAGCCGGCCTCGGTGGCTCAGCCTGTAATCCCATGCTTTGGGAGGCTGAGGTGAGTGAATTGTCTGAGCCCGCGGGTTCGAGACTCGCCTGGGCAACTTGGTGAGACCTCATCTCTACAATAAAAAAAAAATCAGCTGGGCGTGGTAGCGCGTGCCCGTAAGTCCGGCTACTCGGAAGGCTGAGGCGGAAGGATCGCTGGAGCCCAGCAGGTCAAGGCTGCAGTGGCCAGGAGCGGCCACTGCGCTCCAGTCTGGGTGACAGAGTGAGACTCCAACACAAAATAAAAAATTACAGATAATTCATCAATTCCAAGAACTGTGGAACGAGATACGAATTATTACCTCTGTCTTAAGAACAAGGCTTCGATATAAAGGGTGGTGTATTTGCCATACCTTCAGTTATGAAATTCAATTTCTTAGGCTAAGAAAAAAAAGATGCAGTCTCTTCCTCATTGGAATCTGTAATACAACGACGCAGAGCACTCCCACATCAAAGACTTGTTTTCGGAACTAGAAACGGTGCCCCCAGAACTGCTGATTCATTGCTACCCGCCAGTCTTTGCACTCAAGAGGAAACAAACCATGAAAAATGAGTTGGGAGAGGGTTGACTTAGTAGGGTCGGGCACCAAGGTGAGCATCCGGGACATTCAGATTTGGGGAGTCAGGTAGGTTGATTGCTGGGCCAGCTTGCGCGTGTACGTGCAGGAACGAAACAGCGGCAGAGCTGGAAGTCTGGGCTCCGGACATGATTGAGCGACTTTTCCACTGGACAGTGCTGCCTTGGCGTAAGAGCAGTTTCTCTGTGGTATCAAACCGAATGGTGTGTGTTTACGTGTGGGATGGGGACGACCGTGTGTAACCAGGCCCCACGAGGACTGCAGCCGATTAGCTCCCACGGTTGATGGAGTCCGGCGCTATCTGTCTTTCCTTCTCACTGTTTTGATGGCATGGGCCACGGAATGTACTTGCCTGTCTGCTTTTCGTTTCGGACCCTGGCAGCACTCTGTAGCACCCATCTGAGGATGTGCTTTCTAGCAGACGAGAGAAGCATTCCTTCTCTGACTCTTTAGACTCGGGAAGGAAATCCTTACATCTCGCCTAGTTCTCTACTTTGGGAGTTGTTTCTTCTGTGACAACACAGTCCCATGAAGCCTTTTCTTTCTTTTTTTTTTCTTGTCTGTCCTCTGCTCCATGCAACCAGGAGTTGTCACATGGCTTTTAATGGTGGAACAAATAGCCACACCCAGGTGGCTTCCGAGCTTTCAGGATTTAGCTGCTGATGAAATCTGTTTTAATGAACTTGCTGGTGTGTTCATTAGGAATGCCTTTGTTTCTGCCTTTCCATTTATTTAATAGACAGGGTTGTTGACTGCCCGTTGGCATATGCATTGCATTACTGGTACTCTGCTGAATGTGTTAGCTTGCCACAAGTGCTCTCTAATGGAATGCTTATTACAAATTCATTTTTTAATCACACGTCTTGTGTGTGTGAGAGGCGGGCTCATGTGGAATTGGATGCATAGAAGACATTTCCCCAGGGAAGTTTAACAATCAGAGGCTGTTACGAAAGGGATCGACATGGTCAAATGCTTAGTAAAATAAACTCACAGGTAACGGTTTTGCTATTGATCCTTTATAAATTGCCCTCAAGCAGTGGATGGAAGCGAAAAATAGGTGATGTGGTTGTAGCTTTTCCTTATTAAGTAGGATAAAATGCATTTTAAACTTACTTAGAGCTTTTCCAAGCAGCCTGTCGAGTTGTATTCTCAGAAGGAAGCTCAATGCATCATAGCCGTGGATGAGGCGGGATGACTTGCAGGAAAAAATAGCCCACCTAGAAGATCTTTGATTCCTAGTTCCAAAGAAACAGAGAGGAAAGGAACCAGTTGATTTCCTAATGTGCACTGGACAATTTTTTTTCCAGTTGTGTAGAGATGTAATTGTAGTTTTCAACTTAAGTTTGATTTTTAAAAAATGTAAACGTGAATTACCTTGACTTCTTTCCATAAAGACGCCATCACATGAAGACGCCATCTCTATTGCTTATAGGAACCTGTTTGGGTTGTATATATTTCCAAATGGATCTATTTATGTAGTACTGTAACATTGAACTTTTCTGATGATAATTCATAGTAGTTGGTGATATGGGGAGGTTTTGTATTTGTTTTCAAGTAAAGTTAGGAGGGAATTTTGCGTTCAGCGGTGACTGAGTAAGCTTGGACTGAGTCGACCCTTCGGCAGATGCAGCTGCTCTAAACTGGACACGGTACTGGAAACAACTACTTGAGAGTAGAGAAGAATGAACAAAAGCAAGCAACTTCTGGAGAGAAGCAGGAGGTTGGAAGAAAAGAACAGCATGGGTGATGGTCCCAGGTTTTCTGGGCTTTTAGCCTGAGGGCAGCCACAGTTGATACCATATGGGAAGACGTAAAGAGTGATTTGAAACTCACGGTCATTTCTGGCATGATGAACCAGATTACCAAATGTGAGTAACTACGTTTACTGGAAAGTGAGGGGCATGCCAGGATTGGGAACCACACGTTCAACATATAAATTCTGCCTTGGTCTTTGGCTGACCTCTGAATCATGTACACGTCAGGCAGACTCCACCCTAGATAAGAGTGAGAGAACTGAACAGTCTTGAGCCGCTTCTCAAGGAACAGAGCTTGTAGGTTGAATCCATCCAAGTCTGTTGCTTGCTAAGAGAGAAAAATCAGCACTCTTGGTGGGAGTATAGCGTCATCCAGAATCTCCGCCACATAACATTTGACATATCTGTGTTTCAATACGATGTTGCCCAGCACACGAAGAAACTGCAAAAATCAGACTCGTTCTCAATAGAAAAGATAATAACAGAAGAGGCGACTGAGTGAGAATCAAAACAGGCTTTTCACCAAAGAGGACGTTTGGATGACAGAGAAGAAGCACAGGGAAGACACGCTCAACATCATTTGTCAGTAGGGAAAATGCAAGCTAAAACCACAGTGCTATACCACTAGGTACCCATTAGAATGACTGAATTTTGCAAGCTGGCAATACCAAGTGCTGATGAGGTTGGCGGCACACCCTGTGTGTGGTCCATCTTTATTAACAACTCAGCAAGAAAACTGAACCTTCACATACTGCTGGTAAGAATATAAAATGTCGTAGCCTCATTAGAAAACAATTTGGCCGCCTTTTGTTAATCTAAATAAACATAATATAATAGCTTTAAAATAAACAAACAAAAACAATTTGGTACCTTCTTAGAAGGTTAACCATTCATTGACCCTATGGTCCAGCAATCCCACTTCTAGAGAAATGAAGCCTTTAGTGTTAAGGGTTGAGTTGTAATCCCCCAAATTTGTATGTTCAAGTCCGAAACTCCTAGTAGCTTAGAATGTGAGTGTATTGGGAGATCATGTCTTTAAAGAAGCAATTAGGTAAAATGAGGTAGGCTCTGACCCAGTGTGATGGATGTCCCTATAAGCAGAGATGAGGACACAGACACACACAATGGGAAGACCATGTGAGGACGCAGAGAAGACAGCATCCTACAAGCCAACGATACAATCCCCCCTCAGAAGAAATCAACCCTGTTGACACCCTGATCTCTGACTTCTAACCTCCAGGGCCATGAGAAAATACCCAGACTGTGGTATTTTTTTTTTTATGGCAGCCTGAGCAGATTAATATACTTATGTCTACACAAAAACGTATACCTGAATGCTTATAACGGTTTTATTCACAGTCACTGACAAATGTCCTTCAACTAGTAAATGGATAAACTGTGGTACATCTCTATAAACGACTCAGCAGTAAAATAGAACAAACTACTGATTCATGCAATAGCATGGATGAATCTTAGATACCTTATGCTAAGTGAAAGAAGCCAGATTCAAAAGGCTACAGTTGGTATGACTGCATTTATGTGACGTTATCAAATCAAAAGGCAAAATGATAGAAACGGAAGACAGATTGATGCTTGCCAGGAATTGGGTGTGGGGGAGAGGACCAGTTACCAAAAGGTCAGTGCGAGGGTATTTAGGGGGTGAAGGGCCTTCTCTGTGTGTTGGCCGTGGTGATGGCCACGTGATGATCTGCCTAGGTCTGACAGCCCCATCGATCAGCATACTGCAAAGCGTAAATTTTACGATAGGTAAAAATTTTTAATGTGAACTTGAAAAGTAAAGAAAAATAAAGAACAAAAGAACACTAAAGATAATTTCAGATAAAAGAAAACAGGGGAAATTCATCGACAAGAGACCTACACTATGAGCAATTCTAAAGGACATTCTACAATGTTCTTTAAAGGAAAATGATGCCAAGTGAAGTCTCCCGACTTCAACGCTCTCAAATATCCCCAGGTGTGACTTCATCAAGGAATGTAGGAAAGTGGAAGAAATGATGTGTACTTCATTGATTCCACAGAAGGAAAGATGCATATGGAACAAGAAAGAACGTGTTCATGCTCTCACTCATTTAACAAATAGGTTTAGGCACCTGCATGTGCCATGAATGGTGAGAAAGATAACCGTGTGCACGAGCTGCCCTGTCTTATAATGAGAGGCGTGCACGCGCCTCTGCATTTCTGTTTCTTCCAGCTCTGTTGTGACCCCTTGTCCTTCCACGGTAACTGCTGGCTTAGTGACAGTCCTGTTTCTCTTTCAGACATCCTTTAGTCGGGGTTTCACAAAGAACATGAAACTTGAAGCTGTGAACCCCAGGAATCCAGGAGAACTGTGTGTGGCCTCCGTGGTCAGTGTGAAGGGGCGATTGATGTGGCTTCACCTGGAAGGTACGCACAATTAGTACGCTGTGGCTTCACCTGGAAGGTATGCACAATTAGTCACGTGGTAGTTTCATGTGGAAGGTATGCAGTTGGTCGCATTGTAGCTTCACCTGGAAAGTATACACTATTAGTCACGTTGTGGCTTCACCTGGAAGGTACGCACAGTCAGTCGTGTTGTGGCTTCACCTGGAAGGTATGCACAGTTAGTAGTTGTTGGCAAGCATGTAGGGTCTATCTGGAAATGGCAGGGTGTGGAGGAATGCAGGCTTCTCAGAAGTGCCCTCTTGCTTGCTTTCCGTTTGAATGGAGCCTAAATTATTCAGTGTTCTTAAATAAGTGAAACTAATCAAATATAAAATTATTCAGAGGCTCTCATCTTAACTAATAATTTCATGAAATGAGATGCTGGTGAGATAATTATGTTTGGAACACAGTGGTCTTTTTACATCTGTGATTAGAAAAGCTAATGTCACAATTAAATTAATATGAGTCACTAAAACTGGTATTCGAGGTCCTGGTTATTATGAAGCCAAAATTATATATTTGTATTTCAATGTGAATAATACCCTTTACTTTGGTTCCTTCTGTAGATGTCTAATTTTTCCTCAAAATAGTAACTGGAGCATGACTTTATTTTCAAATATATAATAAACAGGATTTTTATTATATATGTGTGCGCATATGTGCACATATATAATAACATTATGTAAATATACTAATTATATATAATAAAAGGATTTAGTATTGTTTGTTCAGTAATGTTAAAACTACTCTTTATAGCTACTACAGCTTACTTACAGTGTACAGAATATTTATAGAACAATGTATTTTGTCAACAGAACCTTAATCTCATTTTGGATTTCGGTTGAAGACCACATTTTCTAGATGTATTCTTAATGAGAAATAATTAGAATGGATTTGATCTCTAAGGCTTTTTCATATTTCTATGAGTTATAATTCTTTTTTTAAGTTAGATTTTGTAGTATTCAGCAATTATTTCAAGTGTACATGAGAACAAACCAAAAAAAGAATAGGTATGACTAGTAGAGTAGTGCTTGCTCTCTGGTCCATATCTTAAATCTTATGACATATTCATACCACCACTGGAATAAAAAGTTTAGAAGCAACATCATAGAATTGATGCTCATATCTTCCCTGTCCTTATTCCTTCAGTATGGAAGGCTAAAAAGCCCAGAAAGTTCTTAGATAGACCTTTAATCTTGTAAATATTGTACTCCAAGAGATTTGGGAAGGTAGAGACCAATCATTTTAGCAGACATCATTGTGTTGCCTATTTCCCGAAAATAATTTAAAACATTACTAAAAAATTTAAGGTTTCAAAATCAATTTGAAATAAATGGAAATTCTCAAAAAGTGGGTTCTCAAGCTGAGAATTAAGCAGAATGTAGACACAGACAGAGCTGTGATGTTTCTGTAGCGATAGGAATATAGCCTGTGACTGTATTTTCATGGCTACATCAGCATTGAGTCAATTGCTCTTGGGCAACAGGAGCCCTTCTGTGCCTTCTAGCCTCTAAATTTAACTTGTTGTCTAACACTACCGACTCCATCTTAATGAGATCGGAGTCTCGCTCCCATTATTAATTAGAAAACAAAATGGTAAAGTTAAAGCCCGTGTTTCATCCCTATTATTTAGCACATTATGGCTAAAATTCTCTGGCAGTCATTAAGTCATTATTTATTTAGCAGTTTCTACTTTCAGCATGCTTTACGGCTGTTAATTACCTAACACCAACAGCAGCGCGAGAGTCCTGATTTTTATAGGTAGAGGAACCAGCTAAGCCATTAAGATCCGTCCGGAATTCAGTTTCTGCTCTGGCATTTTCTCTGTTGCTTAATTCGCCATACCCTATTAGCATCCCACATCTTCAAAAGAGTGGTGACCCACATTAGGAGATGTCTATTGAACATTTAAGACAGTAATTTCTGCTTTTTCTGGTCTCCTTCGAATACAAATTTTTGCTTTCATAACCAAGAAATGGAAGTCAGCTTATGCCAGATCTTTCTCTTTTTCCTGGAATGTTTTCATTGTGTAGTCATAAAAATTACCGTTGAAAAACAGACCAGGACATAGATTGCCCATTTCTCTAGATCTTGCACATTAAAAAAAAAAAAAAAGTTTTTGTAAATAATCTGGTGAGTATGATCTGTTTGAGGTTATAATATCTGTTGAATATTATCTGGAATTATGGGTCACAGTCTTGCATCCTTCTTACGACATTAAAAAAAAAATTACACATAGAGTAACATTTCATCCAGTTTCCTTGTCTTGCTTGAATTTTGTTTTTTATACTGGTTTTTGTTCTTGCTGAGCATTTATTTTTTAAAGTGATAGCTTAATGACACTTATGTCTTATTATTTCAGTCTCATGGAAGTAGTGTTTTCTTGAAATGAGAGAGGCTCATTATGGTCACTTTGTGGCTGTTAAATTATTTTTTTTATTTATTTATTTTTCTAATTTTTTTTTTTTTTTAAATTTATTGTAGAGATGAGGTCTCACCTGCCCAGGCGGGTCTCGAACCTGCAGGCTCAGGCAATCCACTCACCTCAGCCTCCCGAAGGAAATTATTTTATATAACAATGATTATTCTGATTATAGACTATGTGACACCTTCCATTTATAAAGTACCTTATAACAATTTTTTCAGTTATTTTTATGCATTGAATGGATTTGAAGGTGTCTCAATACAGGGTCAATTGGCCACTTTCAGGTAATTAAAATGACCGTCTCTAATTAATATTCACCTTCTCTCGAAGCCGAATCATTCTTTAAGTGTCTGTAAGAGGGCTGTTGTAGAAGAGGGAGCAATGAATAAAACCTATGAGACTGAAGTGATATTATTTTAGGCGCATCATTTGCAAAGAATCTTAAGCTCTTACAAACCACTGATAGTTGGTTGGCCAAGGTATTTATGATGGTGGGATCAGTGTTCTAGAAAAGAGATGGTGCTTCCTCTTGGGTCAGTATTCTACTGTAGGTCATTATGTAATTATGAACATTGTCCATAGCTGTCTGGATGCCTGTAAGTTGCGGCCACACACACGCTGGCTTCCGTACTCACAGCTCTGCCTTCTCGCAAGCCGAGCGACTTCATGTTCATTTCTGGCCCTTTTTGGGGGGGACAGATCTGTTGCTTTGGCTGTTCTCCTTGCTCTCATGACTCTTTCACCCTTAAGAGAGTGTATTTAGTCCATCTGGCATTGCTATAAGGAAATACCCAAGGCCAGGTGATTTATAAAGGAAAAAGATGTATTTGGCTCACAGTTCTGGCATCTGCTGGGCTTCTGGTGAGACCTTGGGAAACTTTTACTGGTGGCGGAAGATAGGGCAGTTGGCGTGTTGCTTGGTGAGAGCGGAGGTGAGAGAGAGAGAAGTGCTAGGCTCTTTTCACAACCCGCTCTCCTGGGAAATAGCAGAGCAAGAACCTGCTCACTGCCAGGAGAAGGGTACCAAGCCATTCATGGGGGAATCCACTCCCAAGACCAGACACCTCCCCCAGGCCCCTCCTCTAACACATGGGACCACACGTTAACATGAGATTTGGGGGGACCAGCATCCAGACTCATCATAGAGTCTACAATTTGGCATTGCCTTCCTTAGCTTCTCTTGCGGGGGTCCACTCTCTCAGAATCATTTTTCCCAGACACTTTACTCAACATACATGCACCGTTTATTTTGCACTTCACACGAAACTGGGTTGATTTCTAGCTCACGTGTTAGCTGTTCATGTACCGTGACAAGAACTTTGATTAACTTAGCTTTTTACCCCTGGCTCCTCAGGAAAAGAGAGATTCCATTGAAACAATGTCTTTTTTTGTTTTTAAGTTGGGTTCATATATACGTAATATAAAATTTATCATTTTAATGAACCGTTTCGGAGTCCTGTAGTTCCGTGGCATGAAGTACATTCACGCTGGCGTGGTACCCATCACACTCTCTAGCTTTAGAATTTTTCCATCTTGCAAAACTGGAACTCTTTACTCACTAAACAGAACTCCCCCTTGCCAGCCCCCGGCGAGCACCATTCTACTTCCGGTCTTTATGAAATGGACGAGTCGAAATACTTCGTATGAGTTGAATTGTGCATTTGTCTGAAAACGGCTTTTCACAAGACGTATTATTAATACTAACAGTGCTTTATGTGTGTATGCTCGCATAATAATCTGCCATATTATCTTTTTGGTCCTCATATGCATGGCTGCTTTATCAGCCAGAATATCAAGATGTAACCATCCTGTGTGATTTCTCCAGGATTAAAGAGTTAGCTGACAGAATGGGCACTCCTGATTCCTGGACTTCCTTGGAAGTGTCTTCAGGGACACATGAAAGGGACCAGAAACACAGAGGAAGAAGAACAGGTTTAGAAGGAAACAGATTTGAATTGACACAGTTGTGTTTTAAGATTCAGATGTGACTTCCAGGTGAGATAGCAGGTAGCTGGGATTCTGGTACTAATGCCCCTAATGCCCTCGTCAGAAGCCACAGAGTATTTGTGGACAGTGGTGATCAACTTTGTTAAAACGTGGAGACCTTTAGGAGCGAAAGGAGTACCAGCCGGTTGGAACACCGGGGTAGCGTGGGGGACAGTGGCCAGACGCAAACGTCACAGGAGTCCCCATCATCTGGGTCTGCAAAGAAGCAACGGCGGCAGGAGACAGCATCATCGCGACGATTTGGAGCAGACAGAACTCGGTGCAAATGCAGGCCCCTGCCTGCCCTCTGGCCTTGAACAAGTTGCCAGATCTTCTTGAATCCTGGTTTCCTCATTTCTGAAATGGTCATCATTGTATTACTTCTATCGGGGGCTTGGCTTGCATTAAAGCTGGAAGAAGAGTTCACAGAAAGAGCCGGGCAAAAGAATACAGAGGAGATATGAAGAAGTCAGAGGGACCCATGATGTTCCGGGTTATTCTAGGACAGGGGTCCTCAAACTTTTAAAACAAGGGGCCAGTTCACTGTCCCTCAGACCATTGGAGGGGCGGACTATAGTTAAAAAAAAAAACTATGAACAAATTCCTGTGCACACGGCACATATCTTATTTTGAAGTGAAAAAACAAAACGGGAACAAATACAGTATTTAAAATGAAGAACAAGTAAAGTTAAATCAACAAACTTATCAGTATTTCAGTGAGAACTATGGACCTGCTGTTGGCTAATGAGATGGTCAATGTCCGGTTCCATATTTGTCACTGCTAGTCGTAACAAGTTAAGGCGGCAGAAACACCCGGCGGGCCGGATAAATGTCCTCGGTGGGCCGCATGTGGCCCGCGGGCTGCAGTTTGAGGACTCCTGTTCTAGGACGCGCTCAAGCCAGTCATCTCCGTCACTGAGCTGCTTCCTGGTGGCTGGGACGGACAGACGGCCGCATGGGGGTGTGTGCCATCGGCGAGTTTGTCTGCCGTGTTAAGGGCATGGAGGGGATTCCTAGGAGCCCCTTGAGCCGGGCAGAATGGGGCTGGAAGGAGGGAGGCAGGTCGGCTCTGATGTCTGTGAAGTTGCATCCAGGAGATTTAACCTGTGGGCAAGCTGCCCTCCAGTGCCCAGGGAAGGCCCGCTCCTGCAGATTGGTGATGCCTCTCAGGTGCCCTCCCCTGTGGGTGTGAGCCCTGCAAGTGAGCCCAGTGCCATGCTGTGAAGGAGGGATTCGGGTGCTTGGCTGAGCAGAGCAGTGCCCCAGATGCTCCTCCATATGAAATGAGGTAGAGCCTCACCTGCCCTGGAAGGTGATGGAGCCACATTCATCCCTCCACAGACTCACCCAAAACAGCTTCAGGACCATAGGAAGAGTCTGGGTCAATGTTCCCTATTACTTTTATCCTCATCATTTTTCATTTTATTTCTTCCTGCTTACAAGAGAGGTGATGTTCTCTATATCCCCAAGAAGTAATTATTTTAGCCTTTTAGCTGAGGCTGAAATTACTGGTATATCACAAAAGTTATGTTGACCATCAAGGCTTCATTCCTGCTGTTATTTCACTCTCTGAATTGTTGACATCACAGGCATTTTGTGAATAGCAAAACCTGGTTTAAAATCAGGTGTCCGCCGGGCTCTGTGGCTCAGCCTGTAATCCCGCGCCTTGGGAGGCTGAGGTGAGTGGATTGCTTGAACCCGCGGGTTCGAGACCCGCCTGGGCAACTTGGTGAGCCCTCATCTCTATGATAAATTTAAAAAAAAATTAGCCGGGCGTAGTAGCGCGCCCCTGTAGTTCCAGCTACTTGGAAGGCTGAGGTGGAAGGATCGCCGGAGTCCACCAGTTTGAGGCTGCGGTGGCCACTCCTGGCCACCGCATTCCAGTCTGGGTGACAGAGTGAGACTCCAACTAAAAAATAAATAAATAAATAAATAAATAAATAAAATAAAATCAGGTGTCCTGTCATAAATAAAGACAGGTGGGCGATTGGCATTTAGTGTTTTTGCGCTTTGAATGTATTGCCCTAGATGTGATGGCCCTGTAGGGTTTGTTATTCAATCTCTTTATGTTCCAGTTTGTTAAAGACAGATACACCGAGAATGGAAAAACAAAAAAAGGGAAGACTCAAAGTTCTCAGGGTCTGGTCTGTGAAGAAACATCAAAATTGGAACTCGGCAGACTTAGCTCAGACCATCAACTGATGCTCTTACCAGCATCGCATGACCTGAGAGTCGTCTCTGAAAAACACGGTCATTGCCTTCCTTATGACAGTCACTAAAGACTAAATCTCATAGCATAGCACGACTTTCAGCAGCCCCACGCCTGTGTACACGCAGGCTTCCCAGATGTGTGACCTTGATACTTTATGAGTGTAAAACCTCTCTCTCTTCTTATGTGTACAGCTCTATAAAGCGTGTCTTCTTTTTAGATCAGAAAATATAGTTTATTTAGAAAGTAAATTAGAGAGAGTGAGAAAGAGAAGATTCACCTCCCCAAGGTGTAGGGGAAGGGGACCAAAGCCAGGAAGCCTGGCGACCACCATAACTCAAAGAGCACATGGCTACACCAGAGCAAGCCAATGGCCCCAAAACGTGTCTTAACAGTAGAGCCTACCTTAGAAGCATGGTGGCGAGTGGATTAATTTTCATAAAGTGCGGAGACTCGAGTTTGGCACGTAGTAGTCAGTAAATGTTCATTGCCGACGATGCGATTATTAGGCAGTGCATTTTGTTTTCAGATTTGTCGCCCTGCTACAGCCTGTGCTCTAGCAGAAAGGACTAGTCTGTGTCTCTAAACCTCCCAATGCTGTCATCGTTGCCATCTGCTGTTTCCCAGGGTTCCAGTCCTGCCTGCACGCCTCGCAAAGCTCGATGTTTTTACGAGAAGTCACACGCACTTTCTTGTTGCCTGTTGGCAGGGTGGACATGAAGAAGAAATGAAATGCGTGTTTCTGGAGGAAATGGTCATAAGATACAGCAGCTCTTTAAGAACTGATGTTTTGGCCAGGTTTGGTGGCTCAACCTGCTATCCCAGCACTTTGGGAGGCTGAGGCAAGTGGATTGCCTGAGCCCACGGGTTCGAGACCCATCCGAGCAATTTGGCGAGACCTTGTCTCTACAATAATTCAAATATGAGTCAGGCATGGTAACGTGCGCCTGTAGTTCCTGGCTACTTGGAAGACTGAGGCGGAAGGATCACTGGAGCCCAGCAATTAGATGCTAGGGTGGCCGTGAACATGCCGCTGCACTCCAGCCTAGGCAACGGAGTGAGACTCCAACTCAAAAAAAAAAAAGAACTGATGTTTTGCCAACTGGATTTTGAGACAGCAAGATAATTTATACTTGAAGCTAAAATTTAAAAACTCTCTGATCTGCTTCTTATGACTGGCTCAGTTCCAATAAACCACCCTCCACATCATGGTCAGCTGGGGTCCTATGGAAATACACATTCCTTGCCGGGCGCAATGACTCACACCCGTAATTCCAGCACTTTGGGAGGCTGCGGTGGGGGAATTGCTTGAGCCCAGGAGTTTGAGACCAGCCTGGTCAACAGAGTGAGACTTTGTCTCTACGAAAAATTTTTGAAAAATGAGCCAGGCGTATACAGGTGGCTCTTATATCTGTAGTCCCAGCCACTCAGGAGGCTGAGGTGAGAGTATTATTGCCTGAGCCCAGCAGGTCAAAGCTTCAGTAAGCCATGATTGTACCACTGCACTCCAGCCTGGGCGATAAAGTGAGACCCTGTCTCTAAATAATAAATAAATCTAAATGCTCATTTCTGGGGCCCACCCCATATCTGGCCCACCCGAGTCTCTATGTCAAGGTCTGAGAATCTGTGTTTTTTAAAGCCTCCCACCCTGAATGTTTCTTATGCACACTAGAGTTTATAAGCCCTTCCCGCAGGTCAAATGGGCATAGTGTGGTGTTGTTCAGAGAATTGTTTGAGCCAACCTCGTACATTGAGACCAGGTGTAGAAAATGACCCATTAAGCCTTTCTATAAGTGGTGAAAAAGGTGGTTAATAAGCACTTTGCAGATACATGCAAAATTGAAACAAGGAAACATGCAAATGGGAAAATAATTGTATGTAAGCCAGTTTGGGTCATTTTTAATATCTTTAAAAACAAGCATAGCCTGTATGAAACATTTGTAGGAGAAGCTGCTTCAGCCGATTGGGATACGGGAGTGAAAGTATTTCCTGGACTGTCGAAGGTGGCCTGAGAGCGGGTGCTGTCTGTGGGAAGAGGCTTTCAGTGCCACCAGCCAGTTCGTTTTGGTGTTCTGCTCAGTTTTGGTGGCCAGCAACAGATCTGACTCTGGCTGTCTTAAGCAAGTTGGGGTTTATTTTGTAGAGATGAAGTCTTGCTGTGCTGCCCAAGTTGGCCTGAAACTCTTGTGCTCAAGTGACCCTCCTGCTTTGGCTTCCCAAATTGCTGGGATGATGGGTGGGAGGCACTGCGCCCAGCTGGAATTATTTTGGAAGGCTGTTGACCAGAGACTAAGGGAATCACCTCTCCAGAAGGCCTTGCAGTGGGAAGCAGACTTTGGGTTTCTGTAGCTGCTGTGGTGATATGATGAATGTCGCCTCCAGGTGACATCATCCCACTGTAGGGGCTGAACTCCCAGAGAGGAAGCCCAGGCCTGTGGTCATCCGCCTGCAGAGTCAGGACTGACACCTCGCGTGGCAGGAGGGGACGGCTGCCTGGTGATGGGAATTCTGCAGAAGGGGAGGCCAAGGTGAGAGGATTGCCTGAGTCCCACGGGTTCGAGATCAGCCTGGGCAACTTGACAAATCTCTACACTAAATCAAAACATTCGCTGGGCGTGGTGGGGCATGCCTGTAGTCCCAGCTACTCGGAAGACTGAGGTGGAAGGATCGCCTGAGCCCAGCCGTTGAGGCTGCGGTGGCCATGAGCATGCCACTGCACTCCAGCCTGGGTGACAGAGTGAGACCTCGACTCAAAAAAATAAAATAAAATAAAAAACAGAACTTCATGATCTGCTGACTCGAGGATAGAGCCCAGAGGAGAGGGCAAAACTGCAAAGCTCTTTTAAGGTAGATTCTCACAAATTTATGTGCTTGTAAATGGAGTTTGTGAGTGTGGAAAGGCTTTGTTCTCTTAGCAGTGAATTGATTCACTGTCATTTCGTTTTACTTTATTTGATGGTAACTTGGCGTCCCCATTTGTCTGACCTCTAGGGCTTCCCTTCTTCTCTGGATGTCTTTTGTGGTGTTGGTGTTATCGTGGTGATCATGGAGGTTGTGGTTGTAAAATTAGTAACTCATAGCCGGACTCGGTGGCTTAGCCTGTAATCCCGTGCTTTGGGAGGCTGAGGTGAGTGGATTGCCTGAGCCCGTGGGTTCAAGACCCGCCTGGGAACTTGGCGAGACCTCACAATAAATCAAAAATTAGCCATGCGTGGTAGCACGCACCTGTAGTTCCAGCTACTCGGAAGGCTGAGGCGGAAGGATCGCCAGAGCGCAGCAGGTCGAGGCTGCGGTGGCTGGGAGCGGCCACTGCACTCCAGTCTGGGCGACAGAGTGAGACTCCAACTCAAAAAAAATAAAAAAATTGGTAACTCGTTCACAAAGGCCAAGAAACCATAAAGGTGTCTTTGGTCAGATCCCCCCTCCTGCTCCTGGGCCCCAGCCCCCAGCACCTCAGTCCTTTCCCGGGGACATCCACTCTGTTGGGATTTGGCATTTCCTTCCAGATTTATTTTATGCACATGTGAATATATGTTATTTCCCTCTTTTTAAACAGATGGTTGCATACTATATATGCACAGTGTTCTGTGCCCTGCCTTTTTTACTCAACAATGCATCTTGGAGAGCCTTACATTTATAAGTATATAAAGAGGTGTCTCATTCTTTTTATGGCTGCAGAATATTCTATATGGATGCAGCCAAATTTACTTAAGTGCTTTCTCATAGAGATTTAGGCTTCCTGATGGAATTTTTTTTTTAATTGAGGTCTCACTCTGCCACCCAGGCTGGAGTGTAGTGATATGCTCATGGCTCACTGCAACCTCAACTTCCTGGGCTCAGGCGATCCTTTCGCCCTCAGCCTCCTGAGTAGCTGGGACAGTAAGTGTGTGCCATCACTGGCTAATTTTTTGATTTTTTTTTTATAGGCACAAGGTCTCGCCATGTTGCCCAGAATGGTCTCAAATTTCTAGGTCCAAGCGATCTTCCCACCTCAACCTCCCAAAGTGCTGAAATTACTGACTTGAGCCACCTCGCCCAGCCCCTGATGGTTTTTAAGATGAAAGCTCTGGGTAAAAACGAACAAGTAGAATCCATGTTGGGTGGTTGCAGCTTAGACAGAGTCTGAGATTGATCGTGGCTTTGTGTTATTTGTAAGGGGTTTTTCTACAAAATGAGAAAGAACATTGCTGCAGTCTTTAGTGGGATGTTCAGCTTTGCATATGTACTTTTGGCAAATTCTAGAATAATCAAAGAGAAGCATCGTGCACACTTTAAATGGATTATTTTGTGGGCTTTTAGGTCTCTAACCTTGGAGAATAATTGGTTTGTTTTAGAAGATTATTCTCTGAGTCCAGTCAAATGAATCCAGATTTATAACGTTGAAAAAGGAAAATGAAGAATTGGTTCTCATCATTCAGAATGGGATTTAAAAAGCTTTTGGGTCAGGAAAAGTTTTCTGGGTGATAAGGAACTCACTTTCCCACCAGTTTTTATTTAATAGATGCCTTAATAGGCTGTATTGGGGGTGGAAGAAGGCGGGGCTAAAACTTTCTTGAGGGAAAGAGCACATTCAAGCTCATAAATATTTGTTTAATTGAATGGAAAACATGATGAAAGAATGTTAAAATATGGTAAAGACAGTCTTAGCAATAGATGAATGTATACATTGTACAGAAGTGTATATATTAAAGCCTTAATGTGATGGGATGTTTGAACTAGCAGAACATTGGAAAATGAAAGTCATAATTTAGGAAGGAATAAGCTATAAAGTTGACTTTGTGCTTCCTTTTGAAGTACTGCTTTTAATGACCTTAAAAATCTTATTTGTAGCTCTACATAAATCTGGAAATACATATGCATTGAGTAGATGAATTCAACCAGCTAGCAAAATTGTTGAGTAGCTAAGAAACAAGGGTGATTTTTGTGAGTCTGAAGAAGAGACGATGACCTTGTGTAACAAGGAACAGCCCAGTGACCCTCTTTATTTTTTCTGGAGAATCACATCCTCTTCTGGACAGGGAAAGTCACTTCCACATTTGATGCTCCTAGGAGTTTCTTTATCTTTTGTCTGTTTCGAATGTAATCTTTCTTGTTTATTTGATGATTTCTTTGGTAAGCAGATTAACAATTGGTTAAGTCATAACATTAGTCAGAAGTATCTACTCCTTCCTTGTTGGTGAAAAATAAGCCCTATAAATCCCTTTACATTCTTTGAACTTATATATACTTTAAATTATAGGGAACTTAAGCATAAAGAAAGTTAAGAGTGACGATCATAATTGAGTTATTTTAGAACAAAGCAAAAGTGACGGGTGGTGATAAGATTATGTGTGTATGAGCATCAGCTGTCCACATTTGGGGCACTTTATGTACACTAATATATTGGCTTAACCCTAAATTAGGAGCCCTTGATTATTAAAGAACACACCTTGTTTTCATGATAGCGTCTTGAAGGCAAGAAGTCGGTGGAGCTGGTATCAGAGTAGGGACCATTTGTGTTTGGTTGTTGGTATTTAGCTTCCTGAAGCTGTGGTTCTGGTGGAGAAGGAGAATGGGATTCAGAATTCTTTAGATGTCGGGAGATGACACGGATGTGTGCTGGGGAGCCCCGTGTGAATTTCATGCTGCTTCTCACTGAGGAAACAAAAGCAAAACCAGATTAAGTGGTCAGAGTCCGCGGGTCACTGTCTATTCATAGAGCCCTTATCTTTTGATTCTCAGTTCAAACACTTTCCTCAAAGTGTTTTGTACTCAAGAACTATTGATCTGGTGCAGAATTTTCTTTCTTTAACTCGTTTGTTGGGTTCCAAATTTATTCTCACCGTACCCAGAACTCCTTGAAACTTTTGCTAGTGTTGCATCCACATTTCTTGTCTGTTTCAGAGTTTCTGGGCTGTGATGCTGGTTTGTCACATGGCATGCCTGTCGTTATGAAATAGGATGTGATAGGCAGATCCCACTAAAAAGACATTTCATAAACGACTTTTGTGTGCCATGACCAAAGCCTGCAGACCACAGACCGAGTTCAGAATAAGTGACTCCAGTCAAACGGAGAAGTTAACAAGTTCCCCAGAGAAATGGCTTTGCCTATGAGCACTTACCATAATCGTTGCTGTTGAGTTTGATTAGTTCTGTGTAGCTGTGACGTTTGAGTTTCTTCAGTTAAAGGTTGATCTTTGCTTGGTGTTGGGTAAAACATACCATAAAGGCTTAAAGATGGGCTCTGTGCTTCCCCCCACACAGACCCTGACACATTTCTTTAATCACAAAGCTATTCTTAAGGAAAGGGGATACATGTTCCTTCTTAAAACATGTCTGGCTCAGATGCCAGACTTTCTATGTTCCTTCTTCCTCTTTTAATTTTAGTGGGGAGTATTTTTCTTTTTCCAAAGCCACTCTTTCCTTGTGTGGACTCCTCGTGTTCTTGCTGCTTTATATTTCAAGCATTCCTATCCATCCTAAGACGCTCTTCAAGTCATATCTTTTATACTGCTATCATCCATTTTGTTCTTGTTTTTAACATTCAGTGGAACGCTTTTCTCACTTGAACTTAATTAAAGGGACAAGAAGCAAGGAATGTTTTTCTCCGTCTTTGGGATGCTCTGTTTTTTTTTTCCTGGAAAAGTCTGTTTATACCTCTTGGCTTGACTTCTTCCATTGCAGGTCTGCAGACTCCTGTTCCAGAGGTCATTGTCGACGTTGAATCCATGGACATCTTCCCAGTGGGCTGGTGTGAAGCAAATTCTTATCCTTTGACTACACCACACAAGACAGTCTGTAAGTACTGTCCGGTCGAGGGGGGTGGTGGATTGCCTGTGATCATGAAACCGTTGAGTAAAGAAATGATAGCTTGGTTGTGAAAAACAAAAAGGGTCTTAGATTTTTCACCAAGCACCGATATTTTTTTTATGTCAATTATTCCTTAAGTGTCTGCATGAGATGAATATCTGGAAGCATTTCACAAGTTGATAAACTGAGTCACAGAGAAGAGGCAATTGAATTTCACAGAGAGAGGCAGAGAAAAAACATGTGAAATCTTCACTCCCAGTTTTGTGTATAATCCATTGTTTTGATGTGGAAAAATTTTTAGATACTATGTTCTTACATTATCATTTCTTAAAAAAATAATTTTTCTCATTGAGTATCTCCTAAAGGAATCATAATAGGTCCCAGGAGTTTCCTGATATCCTTATACACATTTTACCTACTCTAAACACTAACTCATCAATGAGATTTCAACTATATCTTAAAAAGTGTGTAACTTCTCTGGCTGATCGCAGTGGCTCAAGCCTGTAATCCCAGCACTTTGGGAGGCCGAGGTGAGAAGATTGCCTGAGTCCAGGGGTTCAAGACCAGCCAGGGCAACTTGGTGAGACCTCGTCTCTACAATGAATCAAGAAATTAGCCAGATATGGTGGTGTGTGCCTGTAGTTCCAGTTACTTGGAAGGCTGAGGTGGAAGGGTCGCCTAAACCCAGCAGGTCGAGGCTACAGTGTTTGTGAGCAGCGTGCCACTGCATTCCAACCTGGGCAACAGAGTGAGACTCCAACTCAGAAAAAAAAAAGTGTGTTACTTCTCAACTTTTTGGTCACAGAAATACCAAACAAAACCAATAGTAACAGTTAAGCAACCTAGCAATACATACCCACAAATAGGCATATGCGTGTACATGCACCCACGCATACACATGCACATTTAAACACATACAACAGTGTGTTTTAGCATATGTTATTGCAGGCTGTTATCATGAGATAATACCATTTAAAAATTTTCAGACCTCCTGAGGCTTTGCATATATTATTTTACTGTAATGTATATCAGAAGTTTTACTTAAAAGTGTGAGCCCTAGCTGGGCTCGGCGGCTCAGCCTATAATCCCGTGCCTTGGGAGGCTGAGGTGAGTGGATTGCCTGAGCCCGTGGGTTCGTGACCCGCCTGGGCAGCAAGACCTCATCTCTATAATAAATCAAAAAATCAGCCGGGCGTGG
>NW_007259165.1:305629-387378 GCF_000164805.1 Carlito syrichta | reverse complement strand
CAACTCAAAAAAAAAAAAAAAAAAGTGTGAGCCCTTAAAAATAATAGGCTTAAACTTTTTGTCAGAGATTATATTTCTGTTATTTTCTCTGTGGAATTGATATGTCAGTTTTACTTCTTTCTGGCAACCTGTTCTGTGGTACAATTCTGCAGATTCTCAGAACATTGCTGTCAACAAAGTTTCATCACCTAGTTGGCTTCACATTCTCTGATAAAGAAGGGCATCTCAAGGGTGCCCCAACTTGGTATTTATTAAGAACACTCTAGGGCATTACCTGTGTGAAACAAAGTCGGTAGTTCCAACTGTAGACAGAGGTGGATTTTAGGGATTCTTCTTTCTTTATATTATCCTGATCAGTGGATCTGATCCAACTAGGAGAATATCTTTTCTTCACTTAAAAATGTTAATAAAATGTTAAGCATACAATAATTATTTTAATCTCGGGGATATTCTTCCCCCCCACACACACTTAAAATAATGCAGATTCTTATCTCCCTGAACCAGTATGGTCAACAATCAGGTTCCCCCTGGGTTCTGCCACAGGGTAGGGGGCCAGTCCCCTTTGTCCTGCTGCTCCTCAGTTAGAACCTCGTGTCCTAGAGCCTCTTCCTCCTTCCTTCACGTGGATTTGCGAGGTGTCAAGTGCTTTGGGTTGAGCAAAATCACATATGTGTTATGGTGAATGTCGTAATGTTTCCTTGTTGGCCTGCATGTTGCATCTGGGGCTATTGTACTTGACCTTTCGCCAAGACATCATACAGTCTGGCATCCCCGCCCTGCTAACAAAGTCTAACGTGGACATGTCTTCTAACCTCGTTTTTCGCCTTGGAGGCCATCAGGTTTACACCTTGTTATAGTAATAACTGTGAAGTGTGAAGTGAATAGCAAATGAAGTCAAGAGTGGGTGGGGTTTCGTAGAGTATTTCTCTTATTTATTTTTGCTTGCACTTCTTACACGTACATTTTGCTTTAAAGAGGCAGACTCCGGCTCTAAACCTGCCAGACTCTAACAGCTTTAGAAGTTTTGTTGGAATTGATGTATGCTTATGTTGGAAGAGGCCGGGTGGGCTGAGCCAAAACTAGTAGATGCCAAAAGTTCTGGTCTATTTTTGCTAAGGTGATCCTAATCAGTCGTAAATGTAAACTGGAAATGTTCTTATCCAAAACGATCATTATTTGCTGGTACGTGTCATATTTACTAGCCACCAGCTCTTCTTTTGGTAATAAAATGTTTTAGTTCAAATGCATGCTTCTGGCTGGACACAGTGACTCATGCCTGTGATCCCAGCCCTTGGGGAGGCTGAAGCGGGAGGATCACTTGAGCCCAGGAGTTCAAGACCAGCCTGGGCCACATAGTGAGAGCTTGTCTGTACAAAAAAATAAAAGAAATTGACTGGGTATGTTGGTGCTCACCTGTAGCCCAGCTGCTTGGGAGCTGAGGCAGAAGAATCACTTGATCCCAAGAGTTCAAGGCTCTAGTGTGCTCTGATTGTGCCCCTGCATTGCAGCCTGGATAGCAGAGTGAGACCCTTTCTACAAAAAATAAATGTATATATAAAATAAATGCATGCCCTTGATGCCACGTGGACGAGTGTGCTGTGATGAACAGGATTTGCTTCATCCCAATTCCTATGGTAAAAAAAAAATCATCTTGCATAATCATGCTTGCAGCAATTTATCTGAACACATATGTTTATGTAAGGTACGATGGGAGTACTCTTTTTCTTTCTCGTTAAATGCACATGTTAAAATAAAGTAGCCAGTGCAGCAATAAGATTAAATGAACTATGTTCTGTGGAGCTCACATCTGATGAGTCAAAGTCTATTTTATTCTAGAAGAAACTGATATAAAATTATAGCATGAGCAAAATAACTTTTCAGCATTTTAATTGTTACTTTAAAACAGGCACATTTTAATCTTCTAGCCCATTTTTAAAAATTCACTTGCTTCACTAACAAAGTTGATTTTCTCTTTTTCCTTGTTTGCCTTTTTTTGCAGCACAAAAGAAGAGAAAGATTGCAGTTGTGCAGCCAGAAAAACAGTACGTGTTTTTGTTTTTATTTTCCCCAAACTGCATGATAAACTGTAGAGGGTCTTTGTAGAGGACTGGAAGCATGGGTGTTTTTATTATAGTTAGCTAACAAATAGCACACTGGGTCGGACTCATGGTTCAGTCTGTCATCCCAGCATATTGGGAGCCTGAAACGAGTAGATTGTCTGGGTCCGTGGGTGCGAGACAAGCCTGGGCAACTTGGCAGGACCGCGTCTCTACAATTAATCAAAAAAATTAGCCAGGTGTAATAGCACATGCCTGTAGTCCTGGGTCCTTGGAAGGCTGAGATGGAAAGATCACTGGAGCCCAGCAGGTCGATGCTGGGGTAGCTTTGAGCGTGCCACTGCCCTCCAGTCTGGGCGATGGAGCGAGACTCCAACTCTAAACAGACAAACAAACAAATAGCTCACTGGTGAGGGGCACAGTAACTCCAGCTGCTGTAATGGGTCACAGACCTGCTATGCGCAAGGCACAAGAGCCTGCTTCCCAGGGAGCCGTGGTCCGGATTGCCCCTGCTCACTTTTCATTCCCTCTCGGCACACCTGGAGAGCACCCAGACTCACATCCTTGGAGTCCTGGCTCTCTGGCCCGGTGATTCTTGCAACCCCAGAGGCCCCGGGCGGCAGGTACTGTGTAGACACATGGGACCCTTACCCCACCCGGAGCCTTGTCTCTTACTCACCTGTCCAGTGATGGCTGTGTAGACACGTGGCTCCTTGCGCTACCCAGAGCACTGTCTCTGACTCACCTGTCGTGTGATGGCTGTGTAGACATGCGACCCCTTGTGTCACTGGGAACCCTGTCTCTGACTTACCTATCGAGTGATGCCTGTGTAGACACGTGGCCCCTTACTTTACCCAGAACCCAGTCTCTTATTCACCTATCCAGTAATAACTGTATAGACACGTGGCCCCTTACCCTCCCTAGAACCCTGTTTCTGACTCACCTGCCCAGTGATGGCGAGGCCTGGGAGGAGAAGAACGTCAGTCTGACTCCAGCTCTGCTGGTGGAATCTGAAAGTTGCTTTAACCCTCCTCCCCTCATTTGTAAAATACCTATTTTGGGGTTTTTATGATGATTAAATTAGATTCCAGAAAAAACGATGAGCCTTACATGCCTGAATAAATATAGATGACACCCACCTCTCCCTGCACCCCCGTTTCAGTTGGAGATTTAAGAGGAGAGAGGTGTTAGGACTGAGTTTGTGCAGGCGGGCAGTGTGTTTTTGAAAAGCTATAACTGCTGGTAACATTTGTATGCATTGAAGAATATTTAAAATGCACTAAGTTATACATTCCATGCCAAGTGATTCTGCTGTCTTGAGTAAATAAAAATATATGGGTGGAAAGAGAACTGAAAACAGCATTTTTTATGTATAGTACTCAAGTTTAAATGAAATGAAATTGAATAATAACTACATTATTATTTGAATGAGAAGAATGGTTTTGTGGGTCCTTTGGGGAGTCCATTTCTAAATGGAGTGTACCAACCTCATAACCTGAGTCCCTTTTATCCACATGACATTAAGGCGGAGAGAGAGAGTCAGAGCAAAAAATGCCAAACTTGAATTTATCACTTCTAAGTTTGTAGTCCGTGGATGAATGATTCTCACCCTCTACACGTGTCGGTCACCTAGAGAGCTTATGACACACAGACTGCTGAGCCCCATCCCCCAAATTTCTGACTCGGATGTGTGGGTTGGTGCCTGGGAATCTGCATTTCTGATGTTATTGCTGAACCTGTGGGTTTGGGGAGCCCACTTTGAGAACCACTGCTGTCGATGACCCACTAAGACCTCTTGCTGTGATTTGCTTTGAGTTTACATAGATTTCAACCGTGTGGTTTCTTCAGCCAACCAGGATGGACACACTGGGGAAACTCAGTGCACTTCTTTTCCCCAAAGGCTGCATTCTAAAAGATGTATCAATTCAGCAACATGTCTACAGAACTCTGTAACAGAGCCCTGTCCTGGAATAAGCCTACTTGATATTTCAAGAATCACCGGTTGTTTTGAGTGTGGCCGTGACTCACACAGACACAGATGTCAGAAACCAAAGGTTAGCAGAAAGTGGTTTGCAGTGAGACATTCAAGTGGAAAAGTCTGACTTTAAGTGAAATGCAAGTTCATGTTTCTTCGTGTCTAAAATATAATTGAAGACGTGAATACAATTCTATCGCAAGAGGCAAGGCTGGCAGCCAATCAGGAGAAACTTCTGGATCAGTGATGGCCGCATGGGGACAGGTGTTCCCCAGGCTTCTTAGGGTCACCCGAAGAATTTGAGAGCAACTTTTCTGAAATGATCTTTTTATCCGGCCATGTTGTTGCATCTGTACATACATCTTGTCTTACTGTGCATGTGTCTTAAATTTCTGGAATAGTCTCCTTCAGTGATGTCATCATTCCTTCTAAAGTTTGTGATTCGTGATAGTTCCATTTTCTTTGTTGACAGATTGCCGTCCGCAGTGCCTGTTAAGAAAATACCTCATGAACTCTGTTTATTCCCTCACCTGGACACTACAGGTAAATGGGTCGCACTTCAAGTTCTCTGTCCTTTCTCAACTTGTCGCTGGGAGTGGGGTTATATGTACAGTTTTAGGTCAATATGAATATATCTCATCTTGCTTTTTCTATTGCTACTCACTAACAGATAATTTCCTTTTTTAAAAAAATCTGAGGCTGAGTGCCGTAGGTCATGCCTATAATCCCAGCATTTTGGGAGGCCGAGGTGGAAGGACTGCTTGAGTCCAGGAGTTTGAGCCTAGGCAACATAGCGAGACTTTGCCTCTACAAAACATCAGCCGGATATGGTGGTGTGCACCTGTAGTCTCAGCTACTCGGGAGGCTAAGGCAGAAGGATTGCCTGAGCTTAGGAGATTGAGGCTGTGGTGAGCCATGATCATGCCACTACACTCCAGCTTGGGCATCAGAGTGAGACCTTGACTCAAAAAAAACAAAGGATTTCGAAGCTAAATTCTCTATACCTCTTTTTTGACATTTTATCAGTTTCACTTGTATTTTTACACTAGTGGTTAATAGTTAATACTTAAGTCGCCACTGGCTTTTTAGTTGTTCCTTAAAATTCTCTGTGTTTGAAAGCTGGTTGTGAACAATATAAATGTATTTTAATGTGCCAAGTTTTACATGTTACAATAACCTTTGAAAATACAACTGTGGCCTATGACCACCACATCTGGTAATAGGCATGTTTGTACAGTAAGTCATACTTGATTAAGAATTGTGTTTTCTAAACTAGAACGAAACCTGCTCTTAATTCCAGGATTAAGGCCGTGATGCTCATGGAAGAATCCTGTTAGCTGAAAATTATCTTTGTAGTAGAGAGAGCAGTTTTAAACATAGACATAACTAAAATTCTTTTCTCCCTAAAGGTCTGATAATCTAAAGACAGGGTAATCCTACCAAAAAATTTCCCTGTCAGTGCAGCTGTGGACTTAATGATGTCACCTGACGTATGGAATTCAAACTTCAGAACGGTTTTAAAAGAACCCTGCCATCTACCTTTTCACAGTCTGTCATTGTTATTTTACTCTTTCTCTGCTATCCAGAAGGACAATGTTTCTGCCACCTACCTGTTGGTTTTTAGTTGAAGTCTCTGTGAGAACAGTCCTTCCTAGACTGTTAAATCGCCATCCCAAATTGATAACAGTATTTATGCAGAAATGCCGCTGTTGTATTGCTTAGTTTGGCACGTGGGTAGGGTGGGGCCCAGGTGGGGAGGCCCTTAGCCAGAAGTGAAACCTCGCCCTACGGGTACAGACATCAAGGAACATTAGTGTGCCATCTTAGCATGCAAGTATTCTGCTGTTTGTCCTTGGCAACTTGAGACACAGCAAGACAACAGCTTGGCCTGTTTCCTCTCTGAGTTGAAAGGGTAGTGTAATTTTAAGCCACAGTGAGGCATATCTCATCCTCTTCAGATGGGCAAAACGGAGAAGTCTAACGGTATCTAGTGTTGGCTTGACTCTGGGACAGCAAGGACTCTTACGTGGTGTGACAGGAGTATATACATTAAGGGGTAGTCACTGTGGAGGACAGTTGGGCCGTGTCTAGCGAAACTGCAGACCCACAGACCTCTGGCCTAGCCACTCCATTCCTGTTACTCAATTGTAGTAATCTCTTATCTGGACGCAGAAGATTCTACAGTCGTTTTCATGAAAGCACTCTGGGGAATACCGAAAAAAAAAAAACCAACTAAATATCCATCCGTAAGAGAATAGATGGCTAGGTTGTGATATATTGATTTCATGCAGTAATACACAGCTGTGAAAAATGAATGAACCTTCCAGATACATATTTATCAACCTGGATGTCTCCCAGAAATTTCATGCTGAGCATGAAAACAAAATACTGCAGAAAGTCATTTATGGAATATTTTTAAAACTATCCTAAGTATCATAGATTACATGTAGGTACACACATGCCTTTGTATGTGAAAAGGTTGACAGACTTGCGTGGGACTGATAAATACCAGCTTCAGGTTCCTGGCTACCCCTTAAGGGGACTTGGAGGAAGTCATTGGGGTAGGAGACACAGGGAGCTTAGCTGTGTAGAAGGTATTTTTATTCTTGTGCGGCACAGTGATCCTGAATAGTCATTGTCTTAGTCTCTGTGCCTTCCTGTATGTCTTGAATACCGCATAATAGACAGGAAAGTCTGTTGATATGCTGGAAAAATAATCAGAATTTTTAAGATTTTTAGTCTGGATCTAAAATGTCTTGCTATGAAGACCCACCTCACCCTTCTCCAAAGAGGAAAATCGCCTGTTTTTCTCTACTGCTCTGTCACCATTTGGAACCAGAACGAGGCCCAAGTAGAGTTCCGGAGACCCAGCTGTTGGGACTGTTTTGAGTCCCGTTTCTTCTGTAACTCCAGATTTCCATCCATACAAGACCTCTGGCTTCTGGAGGTCATCTTGCCTCCTGAGTGGACTCAACGAGCCTCTCGCAGATCCCCCGAGGTCTGGCGTGGCAGGTCTAAGCCTCGGATGTGTTGCTGTTCCCCTGTAGGAAGTGTCAATGGGAAATACTGCTGCCCTCAGCTGTTCATCAACCACAGGTGTTTCTCAGGCCCCTACCTGAACAAGGGAAGGATCGCAGAGCTGCCGCAGTCGGTGGGACCAGGCAAATGTGTGCTGGTTCTCAAAGAGGTGAGTTACGTGCCCAGTCGCGGTTGGCATCTTGTAACGGGTTTTTCAAGCTGGGCGTACCGTTTTGTTACAGCAACTGCAGCCACTCATTGGGGAGCAGGGGTGAATGCGCTCAGAACAGGCACTAGAAACTGAGAGGAGCATCGAAGGTGTTTATTCCAGAATTCTCAGGTGGAAGTAGCCTCCCAAAACCTGAGCCCCCACCCTCAGTTTCAAGCTGCTGTTTCAGAGCTCTTTGGTTACAACATACATGGGTTTGTCATTGGTGGGTTTACAGTTTTAAATTTAGGGCCGAGAACGGTTGCTTCTACTTTTACAACAAGCATTGAGGCAGACATTTTTATTGCCATTTCCATAGGAGGTGTAATAAAGCGTGTTTACAGAAACAGAGATTGCAGTTAAGGAAAATGGCATGTCACTGCTTACTTATTTACAGAAGGAGAGATGGCATGCAGTTGCTTACTTAAGACCCTCGAGATCCGCTTTCCTGCTTAATTCCTGTTTTTTCCATCTCAGTTTCTGAAGGAGATACCAGACATTTGAAGCAATTCAGTTGGCATGTACTGAGTCCCCCTTTTCTCTCAGTCCTGGGGCCTGGAGATGCAAAGATGAAGGAATGGTGTTTCTACCCATGACGATTCAGTCTAGTGAGACAGACGTCTGAGGGGGGAACCCCCCAAAACCCATAATTTATTTATGAAAAACTGTGTATTTAGTCCTACACGTACAGACTTCAGTCACCTTCAAAGTACTCTCCGTGTGATGCAATACACCCATCAAGATGGTTTTTCCACTGCTCAAAACGGTTTTAGAATGCATCCGTTTTGACGCCTTTTAGAGCTTCTGCCATTTTTTGTTTCACCTCTTCCACATCGGCAAAACATTTCCCTTTGAGGAATTTTTTCATGCAGGGAAACAAAAGTCGTTCGGGTGAGATCAGGTGAATCGAGAGGATGGGGCACAGGGGTCATGCCACGTTTGGTCAAAAACTGCTGAACACTCAGCATGGTGTGGGCTGGTGAGCTCGTAAAACACCCATCATGAAAAGGGAAAACACATTGAAAGAATGTCCCCAGGCCAGGCTCAGTGGCCCAGCACTTTGCGAGGCTGAGGTGGGTGAATTGCCTGAGCCTGCAGGTTGGAGATCAGCCCGGGCGACTTGGTGAGAAGTCGTCTCTACAATAAATGAAAAATTAGCCGGGCATGGTAGCGTGCACCTGTAGTTCTGGCTACTTGGAAGGCTGAGGTGGAAGGATCGCCGGAGCCCAGCAGGTTGACACTGGAGTGGCCGTGAGCGTGCCACTGCACTCCAACCTGGGCGATGGAGTGAGATTCCAACTCAAAAAAATAGAAAAGAAAGAATCTCCCCCCAAAATTCACTGAAGCCGAACGCAGCCTCTCCCAACGCTCGCTGGTCCATGATGCCGATGGGTTCCTAGAAAACTTATCTAGAGGGGGAGGCCTGTATTCCAAGGGTCCACCCCCCAAAAGATAATTCCAGGTTTTTCTTGGCTCCTCCCTCACGATTTTTTATCAATAAATTCCTGGGTTTTGGGGTCCTCCCTCGTGCATGGAGAGTAACATCTGGCCTGGCTCAGGCAGAGAGTAGAATTCTGCTTGCCCAGAGTTGATGAGGCCACTTGGGTGGCATTCAGGGTTGATCCCAGCAAAGAAGGGCAGGCTTGGCTGGGGCTCAGGCGGGGTATGAGCAGTAGGTATGAAAGGGCACATTGTACCATGAAAAGGAAAACAGGGGAACCTGGCCTGCCTGGAGCGTGAGGTGGGACAGAGCAGGTAGAATGCAACCTGCTTGTGGAAGGCCTTTGGTATTTTCAGTGATCGGGGCTTGGATCTCTAGGTGAGAAGCTAGCAGGGTTATACTAGGCTAAAGCTTTCCCTCAATGTGAGAGCCCCTGTGTGGTTTCAGTTGTCGTTTTACTTAATGAAAGAGAGGTCATTGAACAAAGTCCGAGGGCACTTGATTTTCCAGGTCATCGGTGGTATTAATAGTTAAAAGACCCTAAATATTTAGGAAAAACAAATCTGCTTGAGAGAGGAAGTAGGGGTTCCAGTTTCAAGGAAACCTGTAAAAAATCGGCGAGACGATTGTTGCAGTCATTTACCTGGGAGCATTTAACACACAGAGTGTTTCACAGGGGGTCCCTGCCCCATCTGACCTTCCAGTCAGGTGGGCAAGACAAGCAGGCAGGTAGCCTGTGGCCACGTGTGTCCCGGGCGCCGAGGCTGGACTGGGCTTGCAGGCTGTGAGATGGCACCGGTGTTGCCTGCGGTCTGTGAGGACCAGGGAACAGGCAGCCTGCCCCAGGGAGAGGGAGGGTGGATGCAAGGCTGGAGCATCCGGAGTGCAGGGCATGAAGGGAAGATGCTCACAGAGCCTGAGATGTGCAGACCATGGAGGAAGGACACCGAGAGGCCCACGTTGACATGGAGTGCATTCTCTTTTAACAGCTGAGTGGAGATACGCTCATTGTTTTGTTTTGTTTTGTTTTGTTTTTGAGTTGGGGTCCCCCTGGCCCAGGCTGGAGTGCAGTGACACAATCACAGCTCATCATAGCCTTGACCTCCTGTGCTCAGGCAGTTCTTTTGCCTCCGCCTCCCAAGTGGCCGGGGCTGCAGGTACATACCACCATGCCCAGCTAATGCTTTTATTATTTTTGATACAGACTGATGTCTCACCATGTTGTCCAGGCTGGTCTCGCACTCCTGGGCTCAAGTGATCCTCCCATCTCGGCCTCCCAAAGTGCTGGGATGACAGGCGTAAGCCACCATGCCTGGCAAGCTCCTCTTGTTTTAACGAGCTTGCCCTTGTGCATCTGGCCTTAGGTCTTGACATAAAATAGTAGGCGACTCACTCAGCCTGAGCGGGAAGTAGATTCCATGCATGAGAAATTTGTAGCTAAAGAAAAATGGTGATTGCAGGGGAGGCCCACACCCCCGGAAAGGGGTGTTGTCAGGTGGTAGGACTGCTGGTTAACACAAACCCCGTAAATGGCACCGACGTAGAGACCTGCAGATATGAAACTTGACCCAAAAGGCAGTCAAGCCCAGATTACACCTAAAAATTTCTGTCACCATCGGAAGTTTAAGACCATAGAGCAAAAATTGACTTTCTTAGCTAGCCGTGGCCGTCAGCCTGTGAATGGATTTCTTCTGGGGCGATATTGTCTGCCTGTGTTTGTGCTTGCCTTTGTCCTGAGTGATCGGGCCACTGGCACACAAAAAGTGACAAAAATAGGGCAAAGCCACCTGTAAGCACATTTTGCACGTCATGTTCCCATCATCCAGATAAGATCCTCCCGGATCTCCCACTCTGTTAATAAACACCATGACCTTGACTTGGGCCTCTCTTGAGGGGCTGGCCGTCTTCCTTCACTAAATGATTTTCTTTTTAAGTCATAAGTAGTTATCCCTGATCACTTTGCTGGCTGGTAGGTACCAGCAGCCAAATTTAAAAGTCAGGCCAGAGCAGTTTTCTGATGACAAAACTAGTTTTTTGCTGATGTTCAGAAAATGCACACAGCAGGGAAGGAGCGGTGGAGGCGAGCCCTTCAGTTCTGTGAGTGCAAGAAAAATGTGTAACTTCCGCCAAGCCAATATTTATGCTAATACACCAGCTTCAGCACCAGGACCAACGCATGGCTTCAAATTTCATTTTGCTTAAAGAGAATGGGGTAATTGAAGCAAAGGCCAAACGCGGGCCATCGGTGGTACTAGGAATTTAAACAACTTTTATATCTTTAGAAACTATAAAGTGAGAGTTGTTTTTCTCTTGAATGCAGGGAGGGTCTTTGGCAGGGTTTGATGCCACGGAGCCATGTCCTGAGCTCCGTCTGAGTGAGGCCGTGTCGTGAGAGGGGACGGGGTTTCTGGCAAATGATTGTTCATGTGTGTCTCTACTCACTACCTGGATGTCAGACTTCAGTAGGCTTTGGAGGTTCCCAGAGCGTGTCTGGCCTCAGTTCCAGGGAAGGTGCGTCGAGGGAGGGTAAAAGAACTCAAAGATGCTGGAACCCGGGTCCGTAGATGTTGCCTTGGTTCATTTTGCATCGTTGTGAATAAATACCTAAGACTAGGTCAGTTACCAAGAGTAGGGGGTTATTTTGGCTTGTGGCTGTGCACTCTACAGCAAGCACAGTGCTGGCATTTGCTTCTGGGGAGGCCTCAGAAAGCTTCTGCTTGTGGCGGATGGGGAAGGGGAGCCGGCATGTCACATGGCGAGAGAGGGTGTCACAGAGCGAGGATGCACTCACCAAGCCCTTCACAAGGGACCTGCCTCCGGGACCCAGACACCTACCATCAGGCCCCACTTCCAACACGAGGGGTCACATTTCAGTGTGGGATTTGGAGGAGACAAACATCTAGGCTGTATCAGTGTTCCATCCTGGTCCGGGCATCCCCCATACGTCAACTCAGGACGGGACAGGCCTTGGTGTGGAAAGGACAGTGGTTCTCCACGTGCTGGGGCATTTTCAGGCATGCCTGGGCCCAGTTGTGTGGAGCGTGGGACCTGACAGGTACAGATGCTAGTGATGGTGTTTATCGTAAGTCAGATTCCCATCCCAGTGGGATCAGCGCCAGGTGGGACCACCCTTTTCTATCTCAGATCCTCTCACCCTCCCTTTCTTCCCCCAGTGTGCTGGGGTCCCCAGAGGACATTATCTATGTAGTGTCGAGACACTGACATGCTGTGACCAAGAGTCTTGCTAGCCTTTGTGTTCCTAGTGCATTGCACAAAGGTGTTGGGAAGGCTTCTGCTTAATAATTTAAATGCCGTGTCGTGAATCTCCAGGCCTGTGATGTTTACTTTCTAGATGGTGTGCCAGGCTGGTGTTGTGTGTGAGAGGAAGAGTGAGCCAGTGAGCCAACCTGGGCACCAGGGGCAGAAGGGGAATGGATCTTCTAATGTATTGACTCATATCAGCGTGTCCTGGAGTGAACGTGTGGCTTCTGATAAAGACACATGATGAAAATGGCACCTACCATGTGCTACCGGCAAAAAAGACCCTGAAAATACCCACTGGGGAAGCATGACCGAGCCTCTGTCTATTTATAGAGACAACGTCTTAGGAGAAAATCCCAGGGTGGACCAGGCGCAGTGGCTCATGCCTGTAATCCCAGCACTTTGGGAGGCGAAAGGCGGGGGGATTGCTTGAGCCCAGGAGTTGGAGACCAGCCTGGGCAGCAAAGTGAGAACTCACCTCTACAACAAATAAAAAATTAGCCAGGCGTGGTGGTTCATGCTTGTAGTACCAGCTATTAGGGAGGCTGAGGCAGGAGGATCACCTGAGCTTATGGGGTCAAGGCTGTGGTGAACCATGATCGTGCCACAGCACTCCAGCCTGGGCAACAGAGTGAGACCCCGCTCGAAAGAAAAAATAAAATTCCAGTGACTCACAGAGATTTGGATGGTGTCGTGGTTTTTCTTAAAAGTTATTTGGCTTAAAATAATCTGCCAGTATGTAACCTCTGTTTTTAGCCAAAAAAAGAACTGTGTCGTTTCAGGTGGGGAACCCCTAGGAGTCCCCTGTCTGCATGTCCGCCTCACTCTCTAGGTCTTGACCCGGTAGCTGCTGTCTAGCTCATCCGCTCAGCTGCAGGCCTGACCTGGGTCGCGTGTGCTGCTTAGCGGTAGCACGGGCTTGGGGGTTCCAGAGAGGACCGTTGACGGGGGATGGTGAGTTGCACGCTTCCTATTGAAGGGCCAAAATAGAACACCTAGTCTTCTGCTTCCTTTCTTCTTCTTTCCGGTGCTTCAAAGAAGGCTTAAGGAGAAGCTCCAGGAAGTCCAGACATGCAGGACGCTTTGAAGTGGGGCGCTTCCCGGGCCCGTTCGTTCCCTCCAGGGTAACCCTCCACCCGGTGAGTGGAGAGACAGCTGGGACCCGGGAGCTCAGCGAAGATCAGAGGCTGAGTAGGAGTGGAACAGAGTAGGCCAACAAGGTCAAGTACGGGAGGCTGGGCAGGCTTCTGCTCTGCTGAGGCAGACGTCTTGTCCCTGGTGGGAAAAAGACAGAAACATACACACCTGTTCCACTCTGGTCCACCTCACCTGCCTGCTTGTCTGTCTGTCTGTCTGTCTGTCTGTCATCGGTCTCTGCATCGTTGCCTCCCAGTCATCTACATCTTTCTATTGATCCATCATCTGTCGATATCCGTCTTCACCATCGTTGCCTACCATCTGTCTGTCGACCTATTTATGTCTGTCCATCATCTGTCGTCTGTCTATTGTCACGTCACCTCTCCTGCCTGTTTATCTGATCTATCAGTCAGCCTCTTATCTATTAACATCTTCGTCTTTTTCATCTATTGTCTTCATGACCTGTCACCTACCTATTTATCTCGTCTGTCAGCCCATCTCTTACCTCTCTGTGTCCGTCATCTACCAGGCTTGTGCATCTAAAAGAGTCCCTTGGGTGCTTGGTCTGCAGCCAGGCCGGGGATGCAGTGGTGTAGACATGACCCATGAAGCCCGCCTGGGCACTTAAGAGAACGGGTTAGAATCTGTCTAACTTTGTAAATCGTGAGCACTGGTGTGGGGCGGGGAATTGGGTGCCGCCGGCTGCTGAGAGGAGGCTGGGGATCCTGTTCTGATCTCCTGGGTCTCTTGTGGCTTCCCCAACGGTGGCCTCTGCGGGTACGGAGGTGCTTGATGGGAGGAGCTGCGGGTGCCACTGCTGGCCTGTGTGTGTTTCTCTGTATCTGTCCACACCGTCTGGGGTCTCTCATCCAAGGTGTTCAGTCACCCAGCATCCAGCAGATGACCACCGAGCCTCTGCCACATCCGGAATGCAGCAGTGAAGGGAACGTCATTCATTCATTCCCTCACGCAGGCCCTGTGCAATGATGTGGAGGGCCAGGAAGGAAACTTCATGCGTTCACTCCTGCAGGCCCCAAGCAATGATGTGGAGGAGCCAGGGAAGGGAACTTCATTCGTTCACTCCTGCAGGCCCCAAGCAATGATGTGGAGGAGCCAGGAAAGGGAACTTCATTCATTCACTCCTGCAGGCCCCAAGCTGTGAACGTGTAGGCGCCAGTGAAGGGAACATCATTCATTCACTCACACAGGCCCTAAGCCATGACTGTGTAGGCACCAATGAGGGAAACATCATTCATTCATTCGTTCACTCCTGCAGGCCCTAAGCCATGGCTGTGTAGGTGCCAATGAAGGGAACATCATTCATTCACCTACTCCCGCAGGCCCTACGCAATGAACGTGTCGGCACCAGGGAAGGGAACATCATTCCTTCTCTCACGCCGGCCCTAAGCAATGATGTGGAGGCACCAGTGACGGGAATACCATTCATTCATTCATTCACTCCTGCAGGCCCTAAGCCATGACTGTATAGGCACCAGGGCAGGGAACATCATTCATTCATTCACTTACTCACACAGACCCTAAGCCGGGGCTGTGTAGGCACTAGGGAAGGGAACTCCATTCATTCATTCACTCACACAGGCCCTAAGCCATGACTGCACCAATGAAGGAAGCATCATTCATTCATTCCCTCCCACAGGCCCTCAGCAATGGTTGTATAGGCACCAGTGAAGGGAGCATCATTCATTCACTCCCACAGGCCCTAAGCCATGACTGTATAGGTACCAATGAAGGGAGTATCACTCATTCATTCGTTCACTCCCGCAGGCCTTAAGCCATGGCTGTGTAGGCACCAGGGAAGGGACTTTTTCATTCCTTCTCTCTTGCTGGCCCTCCTGTGATGTGGAGGCACCGTGCTGGCAGCCGGAGGGCTTCTGGTGAGCGGAACCAGGGTCCGCACCTCAGGGTGCCGAGAGGAGGGGCCTTCTCCTCCTCCCCCAGGCCCGCCTGGTTCTCCCCAGCCCACTCAGAGACGGACGCACAGGCAGAGGTCTGTGCCTGCTGGTGTCACGACAGCCCCCGGTTCTGTGTGACGTAGGGTCAGAGGAGTCGTTGTGGCTGTTTCTCTCTCTGGAACTCGGGGCCTTTGTCGCTTTGAGGTCAAGGACAGGAACAACTGTGTGTCTGGGAGGCTCCCTCTCTGCCCCTCATCTCGCTTCTGCCACATGCTTCCGCGCCATGGCCTGCTCCCGGCCCAGGTCGCACCCGCTTCTCGCCGGGGGAGGAGCTGAGATGCCTGTCTCCTGCGGGCAGCAAGCCATCACCTCTGACCTGGGATTCTTCCACGACGTACGGCAGGCATCAGCCCGTTGGGGGGAGTATGAGTCAGACTCCACCGTGGAAGGGGGAAGTCCTGAACAGCGAATCTCTTGGCAGCAGAAAGCAGGTGTGCAGACACTGGTCCCCAAGGAGTCCGTGTCCCTCTGCTCTGCCTCACTGACAGGGGAAAGAGGTTCGAGCAGAAGGCGCTGAGGAAACGCTGTGAGTTCCACGAGGTCGTTTGCTGAGTCCTAGATGCCCTCCTGGACATTGCAAGGGTGGTGCCCTCTTCCTTGCCCTGAGTCAGACATGCCCAGAGAGTGGCTGGAGAGGTAAAGTGACCGCTATTCCCGGTCAGCCCCAGTTCTGGAACTTTCGTTTGGCTTCGGTTGTTGTTTGTAGTGGAGAGTCCTATGGGAATCGGCTTCTGGGTAGAAGGAATGTTCTCGGGGTGCTGGCTTCAGGGTGTGATGTGTTTCTCCTGTCGTTGGTCTTTGAGAGGCGGAAAAATCCTGACAACTATAGCTGGCATTGCGGAGCGGTCTCTGAATAAGACCGAAGGGATAAAGTGGGGGTGGGGGATGCAGGGGAGAAAGGGAAGGCCTGGCTGCTGGAGGAGCAGAGATCAGGGGCTTCCTTTCTAGCATTGTCAAGGTCACCTCGCTCGGGAGTGTGGGAGCATCCTCTTACATGAAGAATCTAGACAAAGATAGAGATCAGAGTTGGCCAACGTACTTGAGTTCTAGACTTGGTGAAATGCCTCCAATTGCGGTTATTATTAAAATTATTGTAATTAATAACATAAGGAGGGTAAATATAATGGTCAATATGCGGTATTTGGGGAGTATATCTGATGCACCAGTTGCATGATCTTGGGACACGCACAGAGCAGTCGGCTTTTGAAGAGATAAAAAGATAACGCCTGCATTTAAGCGGTCATGACTTTAGCAAATTATTGGCCTTGTTTTTCTTGACAAAGTAGCTTTATGCCTTTCTCTGGCTTCAAGAAAAGGGTATGAGTGCGTGATAGAGGTTCCTCCTTGCTCTTGCAAGTAAATTTTCCTTTATTTTTGCTTTTTTGGGGGGGGTAAGGAGTTCTGTTGTCTATGCACGATCACACCTCACCACAGCCTCGACCTCCTGGGCTTAGGCAATTCTCCCTCATTCTCCTGAGTAGCTGGGATGACAGGCCTGCAACACTATGCCCAGCTTATTTTTTGATTTTTTTGTAGAGATGAAGTCTCCCTATGTTGCCTGGGCTGGTCTCGAATTTCTTGGCTCAAACAATCCTCCCACCTTGGCCTCCCAAAGTGCAGGGATTACAGGCGTGAGCTACCATGCCCGGCCTATTTCTGATTTTTGATGGTATTTACATGTCTGAGAGTTTGAGAAGCAATGCCACAACAACTGTGGATGATATAGACCCTTGGTACGGTGGATAAGCATGATGTGACTCAGGAAAAAGACGCCACTGAGGTGATTTTTCTGAAACTCAAATTCTCCTTTGCAAAGGAGCCGTTTTAAAACTAAGTCCCCCTTTAAACCAAGTTATAGAAATTAAAACCCTATTTGCAACTCACTGGGGCTCTGGCTGTAACGGCCACACCAGGTGCTGAAGTCTGAATCTTCTTTTCTTCTTCTTGTAACTTTCCACTTAAGATACTATCCTCCAGAGAAGCCCTGTTGATGGAGAAATACTAATTAAACAAGAGAAATTATTTCTCTTTTATTAAAAAGAAGCTCTTGATAAAATTAGCTCTGTTTCCTCTGATTTTGAAGTTGAAATGAAATCTTTTAGGACTTTGATGTGCACTGATTTCTGTAAAAAGCTCATTATCACGACTGTGGCCTGAAAGCAAGAAGGTTTCTTGAAACAGTGAGCAGGTGGGGGAAGCTTCTTTTGGTCTGATCCTTTTTCTGGCCCCTCGACAGAGAATATTCTCCTCGGGTTTCCCTGTGTGCTGGTCTGCCTCTAAGTCAGACTGGGCACAGTTGCTCATACCTGCAATCCCAGCACTTTGGGAGGCCAAGGTGGGAGGATTGCTTGAGCCCAGGAGTTCGAGACCAGCCTACGCAACATATCGAGACCTCTTCCCTACCAAAAATAAAAAATGTAGCCAGGTGTATTGGTGTGCACCTGTAGTCCCAGCTTCTCAGGAGACTGAGGCAGAAGGATCGCCTGGGCCCAGGAGCTTGAGGCTGTGATTGTGAGCCGTGATTGTGCCCCTGCACCCCAGCCTGGGGGACAAAGTCAGACCCTAATGCAAAAAACAAACAATCTACCCCAAAGCCACCTCTTTTCGTGGTCATGAGAATCCCACAGATGACCAGCCTCCGAGATGGAGAGTCTGACTTCCTCCTTCAGTCTGGCCAGGGCTGTAGAAACCATGGTTGTGTCCTGAAGTGTTCTTCTAACTGGGATGCTCTAGGAACTTGCTCTTCTAGCCGGTGGGTCCCTGTGGTTCCAACGTTGTTGTGACTGTAATCGTGTGATACGTGGTAGTTGAGGTTGGAAATAGCTGAATGTGGGTCTTTGTTGAGATGGTTTTTATAATAGGAAATGCGAAAGGAGATCAGGGGGTTAGCATAATTTCACAAGGTGAACAGAAAAAGAAAGTCCTGTTGATCTGGATAATCTACTGAGTGGTGAAATTGTGTGGGAAAGGGAGGGACAGGGGGAAAGGGGACTCTCATTGGGGGTGCCCAGCCCTGGGGAGTTTTGCTCCTTTCACCACTGGATGACCTGTTACAGGGCCCAAGCTCAACTCTCCTTACTGTCCCTTCCTCTCTCTTGCCCCCCCTCCCCTCTACCCGGTACCCTGATCCACCCGGCACTTTCTGAACGCGTTTCGGTGCCGGCTGCGGCAGAGGCAGGAAAGGGGTCCCAGGAGAGAAGGGTGGGTATGAATAGAATTGGAGAATTAGGTCACTGGGGCCCTTTCCCAAAGCGTTTTCGGGTAGTGGTTGGTTGGACCAGGACTTGGGTCGATTGACAACCGAAGTGAAAATGAAGAATTTAAAAAGTATACATGCCGTGCTCGGTGGCTCAGCCTGTCATCCCGCGCCTTTGGGAGGCTGAGGTGAGCGGATTGCCTGAGCCCGCGGGTTCGAGACCCGCCTGGGCAGTGAGACCTCATCTCTACAATAAATCCAAAAATCAGCCGGGCGTGGTAGCGCACGCCTGTAGTTCCGGCTCCTTGGAAGGCTGAGGCGGAAGGATCGCCAGAGCCCAGCAGGTGGAGGCTGCGGTGGCCGGGAGCGGCCACTGTACTCCAGTCTGGGTGACAGAGTGAGACTCCAACTCAAAAAAAAACAAAACAAACAAACAAAGCATACACTATTAAAAAAAAAAGTTTGGTTCTGATGAAAAGGCATTAACTGAAAGTCAAGGAGCTTGTGTGGAGAGTTACTTTCCAAAGATGCAGGACTCGGATGTAAACGCAGGCCAGTGGGGTAGAGAGGGTGAAGTGATGGCCAGTGGAGCACAGCACAGACTCATCGGTTCTTTGACTTGACCCTGAAATGATTTTCAGAGTGGCCAGCAAAGTCTTAAAACAGAGGTTATTTGTGGGATGAAGAGAGAGGTAAGAGAGGGAAGGTGAAAGAGTCATGCCAGAAAGACCTGACATGGACGAGTCTCTGAGAAAAAAGACTCAGACATCTGCTCTTAACTAAAAAGCTGGATATATTTTCGTGATAATGGATCTGCTGAAGTGGGTGGACACGGGCAGCCACTGCAGAGAGATTTCTCTGCCTCTGATGGGAGGAGGGGTGGTGTTTTTCTGGAATACATATTCTGTCTTTGTAGGAGACTTGCTAGGCTTTTGAACACACAAGCTCAAGGGCTAAGAGGGGGTCTCATTATCATTTCTGTGGCTTTGGTTAGTTAAGGGGCGGTATAGTCAGCCTTCCACCTTCAACAGGGAACTGAAAGATTTTTAGTGATTATTATGCTAAACCATGAACTGAAAGGTTGGGCCGTCCTATTCTTACCTCTAATGGGATTTGATTTTGGTTGGCCAAGGGGTGAGGTAGACTGGGCACATCCACGTTACAACCTGGCCTGCAATAAAAATGTAATAAGAAGAATGTCTGGGTGCTTCCTAAAACCTGCCTAAAAGAAATGTATCTATCTATGCCTAACCTGTATTTCCAACCTTTCCTCAATGGGACTGAAGAGTGTTTTATGCGGTGATGAGGGCTACATTGATATCAAGGAGAAGGCCAGCTTTCAGTGTTTCTTGTATGCCATGGTGTTACCTCATTTATTTCTCATGTCATTCCTCTGACCGAGATAAATGGCAGTGCCCCTGCACACAGCCAAGGAAAGTCAGTGAAGCGTCTTGCCCAGGGACAAGATGTGATAGAACTGGGATTTGGTGCCAGTTCTACCCAGCTATAAAGTTACTGCTTCTCAGCAGAATACACCATGGAGAACTTGCATGTAGAAGTATGTTCTCAGCAAGCATTTTGCGAGCTCCCAAGAAATCCAGTGAGGCATTGTTCTCTAACTTGAATTTCCTCCTTGACTTAGCCAAAACCCTTCACACCAGTTCATTGGGAATATCGTTCATTGACCTCACACCCAAGGTCCTGTTAGTTGACTGGGGAAAGGGGTCCATGCTACCCTCTCTGATCAAGAGCATAATGAGTTGAATTCCAGTGTTTTACAAGTTACAGGGATTCATTCAGCCTGACTCATAGTATCTGTCTCCTTGGTTATTTTCATGGGGTGACTATGATACACTAAGATGTCATGTACACAGAAATTATCCAGCTCACAATTCCACGGTTTTATCGAGAGCTTGTTGAATTTGGAGACGAATGACGTGTCCTCGAGAAAAGCCAAGGGAAAAATATTCAATATCAGATGCTTTTTATAATTTAATCGCTGCCTGTTCCCAGGCTGAATGGAGCTCCAGAAGGCATTTTCTTTTCACAGTCACAAAATACATCTCGATATGCAGCAAATAATGTGTAACTCTGGGGTTTTCTCTGCTAAACACGATGAAAAGAATCTGTTGAAATTTTATTGTCTGTTGATAAACACTGTGAGTGTTACTGCAGTCAGTTCTAATTAGATTTATTTTTAAACTCAGTTCCTGTAAATCATTCTGACAGCAAACAATAAAATCAGATGATTGTTCTAATACAGAAAACACAAACATACCAACGCCATGTGTACTGCCTTGTCCTGGCTTTCTAGTTCCTTGGCTAAGCCACCATCTCTTGATGGCCTGTTATGGGGCCTTGGAACATAACAAAATGCCACCAAGGCAAAGAAAAGACAGTGGCCATGCTGACTGTGTAGCAGGATATCTATTTTGTTTTAGAGACAGTATCTTGCTTTGTTGCCCGGGCTGGAGTGCAGTGGCACGATCACAGTTCACTGCAGCCTCGAACTCCTGGGCTCGGGCGATCCTCCCACCTCAGCCTCTCGAGTAGCCGGGACTCCAGGTGCTTGACATCACATCACACTACTCTTTTGTAGAGACGAGGCTGTGCTGTGTTGCCCAGGCTGGCCTTGAACTCCTAGCCTCAAGGTTATCCTGCTGCCGCAGCCTCCCAAGGTGCTGAAATTACAGGTGTGAGCCACTGCACGTGGCTGAAATATTTTAGATCAAATCCTTAGTCGCAACATGAGAAAGCTTGGTTGTTTGCAGAAGTCACACAGGTTACAAACCAGGCTGGTTACAGTTCAGAACACGTGAGACCCGTGAAAACTGCTACATGCAAAGTCCAGTGAGTTTCTCCATCTCCTTCCTTCCATTTATGTTATCCTGGTCTCCATCAAAAGATCGTCGAGGCCGGGCGCGGTGGCTCAAGCCTGTCATCCCAGCAGTTTGGGAGGCTGAGGCGAGAGGATTGCCTGAGCCCGTGGTTTGAGACTAGCCTAGGCAACATGGGAGACCTTGTCTCTACAATAAATCAAAAACTTTAGCCAGACGTGGTAGTGCACACCTATAGTTCCAGCTACTTGGAAGGCTGAGGTGGAAGGATTGCCAGAGCCCAGCAAGTTGACGCTGGGGTGACCACAAGTATGCCACTGTACTCCAGCCTGGGTGACAGAGTGAGACTCCAACTCAAAAAACAAAAAAAAAAGATTGTCAATGTCTAGGCAGTAATGCCAGTAAGCTGTGCTCCTCACTCTCGTTGGTGTTTAAACGTGAGCCCCATGCCTGGTGTTTTCCTTCATGCATATCTGGACTGGGCAGACTTCAGGAGGGACAGGCACTGGGTGCTCTTCCTATCTGAGTCCTTGGTGGATGGTCATTTCATGGAACCCAGAACTGTAAAACTCTGCTTTGCACCTTCCACATTCTCCAAAGAGCAGTGGCCAAGGAATGTGCTAGAATGCTAGAACTCAGAAGTGTTCATTAAGTTCGTGATGATTTGCTTTTTGGAAAGTGTTTACTCCACGGGTCTGAGTTCCTTCCATCTCAATGAAAGAAGTGCATTGAGATTCATGAGAGCATCTCACCTCCCCAGAGCCAGAAGTTGGGATGCTCAGGACAGAGACGCCTTGTCTTTCTGGGAGCCCCACAGTAGACAATGATGCCTATATTCTTGGACTTGGGATTTGGGAGTAGGGGGGTAGACTGAGGAAGTATGATCATGGATGGTGTTAGATGTTCCAGATTGCCTTCTAAAATACGTCTCTGAGAGTGTTGTCTTCGTATTAAATATCCATAAATTGAGGCTGCATGAGGTGAGAGTCCCATAATTCGTTACCTCCTTGCTGGTATCTGAAGTCTCTGCAGAAGTGTTGGCATTGATATGTGATCTCCGTTTCGTTGGTTCCTTATGAAATGTCTAAAATGAGACCAAAATTCCCAGTAGCCTGTCCAACGGAAGAGGAATCCTGCTGAAAAATAATAAATTGCTTCTTGGTGAAAAGTGTTCAGTTCCTGCAACCAGAAAAGTCCGTGAGAGTGCCACCCCCTCTAGGGGTCTAGAGGCGCCTTGGGTTGGCCACCCACCTGTCCCTGGACGGGGAGTCCACGCCGCGTTCGCCTGGGAAGGGCCCGTCCCAGTCCCTCCTTTGGTGTGGGTGTGCGGCACCTGCTACTTAAGTGTCCGCTGTGAGGCTGGTGAGGCACCTGCCCTCTAGCAGGAACACATGCTCTCGAAGTTCATGGGTGCCTGTTTTTCCCCCAACAGGTTCTCAGCATGATTATCAACGCAGCCTACAAGCCCGGGAGGGTCTTGAGAGAATTGCAGCTGGTGGAAGATCCCCACTGGAATTTCCAGGAGGAGACGTTGAAAGCAAAGTAAGTGTGTCCAGTGCTGGAGAGTGAGGGCTTTGGTGCTACTTTGCCTGCCCCATCACTGCTCTTTTCAGCACAACCCAGAGAAACGGCAACAGACTGAGAGGCACTGGTTCCAAGGTTCCGAGGTTCCGTGGGCTACGGACAGGTTTATTGGTGCTTTTGCCCTGCGGAGTTACCTTAAGCCTTCAAGGTCCAAAGGTGAAAAAGAGGCTTGCTGAACTAACACTTTGTTATGTTAAACACTCGGAGTAAAACCTGACTGTGTTTCAGGACCAGTAGATTATTTGATCAGAAGGGGAAAAACTTGGAAGACGATGTCCCTTATCGTGGTTACACTGTGTTCATTAACAGCTCTTCTTCCGTGTGTGATATCGTTATGGCTTTGTGTCCAATGCAAATGCTCTCCATTCTGGCCATCGACAGTCACAAAAGAGAAAAGGAAACAATACGTACGTCTGGTTTGGGTTAAGTGAAATGGCAGTGAGCTCTAGGTGGATGCGTTGAGCAACTGTCTTCTTTTATTTGGAAATAAGCTAATTGGAAAGGTGACATTTTCCCTTTGCCTCAAGTTTCTTGACCTCTGAAATTGAGAGCGGGAACTGCATCGATGTGAAAAAGATCTCTTTCTCAAGATAATTCTATGTGGAATAGCTGTTTGGAGTGCTTGAGAGGGCTTTAATATTCATCTCTGGGTTTCAAATAGAGTAGACTTTACTGGTTGACTTCTTAATTATCATTTAAATGTAACATTTGCGAGATGGTGCCTTTCTTAATGAGTACACCACTTTTTGGCATCTAGAGTATATCTAAACCCTCCTTTAAAGAAGACACCTGACCTATTCAGAGGGAAAAGTGAGGAAGATTAAGTAATTTGTATGGTCAGCGGTATCTCCCTCTGGTAAGTGCATATCGGTACTGAGTGGAGATGCTGAGAGATTGTGACACTACTCAGGGTTGACAACAGCTGAGGAATTCTAGATTCAGTAGAAGTCATTTAAGGTCTAATCACATCTTGCCAAATCACACAAGTGAAAGAAAAAATCGTAGATCAGGAGAGTTTATTTGGAACAAGTGGCTTGCCAATGAAAGATGGTACTGCATTTCATCATTCCCATCTTTCCCAATTAAGTGAACTTTACTCACAGCCTAGCAAAAAAAAAAAAAAAGTTTTTTTTTTCTGTCTAATACTTCCTATTTTTCTACTTTAAGGAGGAGATCACCAGCAACAGTAAAGCATTATCTTGTAAGGTCATTGTAGTAGTAGATACAGAAAAATTGGGCAAGCGTTCATAAAGAGAAATCCTTTCAGTTTCATGTTGTAACACTTTTCTGCAGAATTCAACACAGTCTAGGTACAGTTCATGGACACAGACATATGAGAAGTCCAAAAAACAAATCTTAAATCCCATCAAAATCTCCCCTGCTACTAAGTAAGCCAGAAACTTGCTCCAGATCCCAGAATAAGGAGAGTTCCTTCTGCAAGTGTTTGCTCTCATTTTCTTTTGTTTGTTTGTTTGTCTTTTGAGTCAGAGTCTCACTCTGTCACCCAGGCTAGACTGCAGTGGCATGCTGGGCTCAGGTACTCCTTCCGCCTCAGCCTTCCAAGTAGCTGGAACTACAGGTGCGTGCCACCACACCCAGCTAATTTTTCTTGATTTATTGTAGAGATGAGGTCTCGCCAAGTTGCCCAGGCTGATCTTGAACCCATGGGCTCAGGCAGTCCTCTCACCCCAGCCTCCCAAATCACTGGGTTTATAGGCGTGAGCCACCATGCCCGGCTTTGATCTCATTTTCAAGTTACCAAGTTCATCAGAGCTTTCATTAAATCCAGCCTGACACAATCAAAACAGACATGGTGCGATCCAGCTCTGCTGAATTATAAAGGCAACCTATTACCTACGGTATCTGATATGACAGTACGTTCCCCAGCAAAGTCTTACACAGCAACTTGTGATGAGAAAAGCCCTGTCTGAACTGGGTTTCAGACGTGCTGGATCACGGTCGCGTCTCAAGGCAGCTGCTTAGGCTGATGGGTTTACGGTCGGCGGGAGCTTTTATACTGCGCGTTGAGTCACTTCTTTCCTTCTGATGGAAAACGACAACTCTTTAGATCTTGACAACTCTGCTGTTCTTTGGTGCCAGTGGGAGGAGAGAGAGCTGACATCTTCCCATTTAGCTGAAAGGCAGGAATGTTTTTCTGTCATGAATAAATTAACCTACAAGAGGAGAGACCTGCATTTAAGACATAGGATTCTCTTGATTGGTGAGGGGAGCTGGATTATAAAGTTGTGGGACGGAGGGGGGACACAATAACTTTATAATCCAGCCCCCCTCACCAATCAACATCAATAAGGAGAGACGCGATCTCAAACCAGGCGATGTGGGAACCAAAGGGAGGCTCAAACTTTACTGGTATGATGACCTCTTGGATGCCTAATTCTGAATTGTACCCTAGCTTTTTAAAAGCAAAAAATAAAATAAAATAAAGTTATAAAGAGTGATTTCAGGAAGACAGGATGTGAGACTGTCTGGAGGGCAAGTGGGATGGCCGGCATTTGGCATGTATGGTTTCTGGCTGTTTTTTTCCGACCTCCTAAGAGCAAAGACCCATTTACGTGAGAGGATGAAGGTTCCTTTGAGGAGGTGTTGACTGTAAATGCCATAAAAAATTACACTGCAGTCTACACTGTCCCTTGGTGATTTTTTCCCCCTTTTATCCAACAACTGTTTCTTTTATAGTGCCGGAGAAATGGTTGTAATGTTTGAGCAACATGGGAGGGGTCTATCATATGCTCAGTCTTTAACATGCATTGAAAAGCCAGGGCGTGTGGCCACTGTGCAAAAGGAAACGTGGGTTCTACAGTCATTCATTTCAGCTGTTCTAGAAGAGAACATTTCTTTTCTTCCGATGAGTTTAAGTATACTAAATTGACCTACATCAGTTTGGATTTCAGAAGGAGAAATTTAGGCTTTCCCTTAGGGCTTTTTTTTTTAACCCTCCAACTCTGTGCATCTGGGGACATTTAAGTATTTTTTTCAACATGTTTCTTAAAGGAGGTGAAAAGAAGACCGAACTCTTCTTGGAATGATTTTTGTGAGAACCCTTATCAAAACCAGGTAGAAGTGTAACAGTTTTTTCAGTCCCTTGCTCCAGTTTTTCAGAATATTTAAAGAAGAAATACTCTGGTATAGTTTCACATGAATTAGACTTGCTGTACCATGGCAGAGGCAGAGAGATAAAGTCAGATCTTCACTTTTCGGTGAGTCGTGCTCAGCTCAGTGGAAATAGTTTGGTTTCTTCTTTTTCCTTAAGCCTTGGCTCATTTTGTGTGTGCTGTTAGTTATTTGACTTTCTTTTACACAATCCTGTATTGAATAGTAAGATGTGGTATTTGGCTATAAAGTGATTCACGTGAAAAGGGTTTTCCAAATGGAAAGTCTCGTCACCGAAATTTTTTTTTTTTCTTTTTGCTTGTTTGGTGGTTTTTGTTTACCTGGCTTAGATGTAGGTGGCGAACTCCACATGAGGCAAGCAGACGAACCCGTCTCATGGAAGAGGCTGCGTTTCCATGTGGGCGCTCAAACTCATCGGACTGTAGCACGGTGTTTCTGATGTCAAGCATCAGATCATGGCGTGGTGCTTCTGGTTCAACACAGACCCGTTAAGGATGCTCTGAGGGACTTCTAGAATAAACACACACACACCATTGATTGCACAGAGCTCCCATGACTTGAGATGCAGGAAGCAAGAAGGAAGAGAAGAAACACCAGTGAGCCATCCTACCGACGCTGCTGTGTGATGACAAAGATGAGACCCACAAAGAGAGAGCTCGGTTCTGAAGGAAATCCCAAGCCCTGCTAGTGCTAATGAGAAGAGAGATTCTTCTCAGGGCACACGCCACCTTCCTATTTCTTCAGGATTATCAGAGTTCCTTTTTGTTGTGTCTTTTAATCCTTCCTTCAGAATTCGAAGCTCTGAGTTCAGCTTGAAGAGCTGGGACCCTGTCCTCTCGCCCACGCCCCTCTCACTACCTGAGCTGGCTTTGCTAAAAGGCTCTGATGAGGGTCGTTTTGAAGACGGATGATAGAACAGGCCATATTGACCTTACCCCACTTGGATCGGGCTGTTAAGAACGGATCGTGGGGCCAGTGTTGTGTTTTTCGCTGTCTATCTTTTTGACTCAAAATCCATGTTGAGTTTTCTCAACTCCTAACTACCAAAGGAGAGGAGACCGCTTTTTCCAGCATTGTTTTTGTCCCGTCTTCCTCTTTTTCCACCCCTGTCATATGCACTTGGACGTGGAAGTAAATCCCTCCTTTGGTGAGTAGGAAGAAATTGGAAGGCCGTGCACACCTCCTTATTGATACCTGGGGAGGAAAAGTTGTTTATTCCACTCTCTTAGCTTCTGAGACTGGCGGCTACAAATTAAACAGACAAAAGACAGGTTAGCTAGCAAGAGAAAAGAGTTTATTTGCACGTGCAAGGTGCATACATTCATGGGTGCTCAGTGATGAATCGTTCAAAGAGGTGATTAGAATTTGGGGATTATGGGATTATATACCCAACTGAGTACGGAAAAAGGCTTCTATGGGAAGAACAAATAGATTGCTTTGGGAAAGATAAGCCCATTTTTAGGAGGTCAAATGAGAGAGAAGGAAGTTTGTGATGATTCCTGTTTGTGCAAGTGTGAGGGGTCTTTCGCCTTCTTCACAGCCATGGAACTCCCCCAGAGAGGGGATTTATGGGAGTTGACTCGTAGTCTGTCTCCTGTGGGTAGAAGCTGCCCCCAGAGAGGGAATTTATAGCAGTCCTCCTTTCTCTGAACTTTCTGCTTTCAGCCAGATAATGGATGCTCCAAGAAGGATGCCTTCTGCATCTGTTGAACCTCACTGTCTTCTGCCTGGAATAACCTTTCTGCTGACTCTGAGGTTCCCCGTGGGTCTGCATATCAACAGTCAGGAAGAACATCTCTCATGTCCCACTGTTGATCTGTGACTTCCTTGACCTTTTCCAAGTGTGCCTCTGAGACCATGTCAGCCTCAACATCTTCTTATATGCTTGACTTGTAAAGACAAGACTACGTTCTTACATTCAGGATTCTCGGAACCCTTCCTCATACAGAATGAAATGCTGGGGAAAACAAGGGAAGAAGTCATAAAGAAAAAACAAAGAAGACTGGGCGTGTGGCTCAAGCCTGTCATCCCAGCGCTTTGGGAGGCAGAGGCGAGAGGATTGCCTGAGCTCAGGGTTACGAGACCAACCTGGGCAACTTGGTGAGACTTCATCTCTACAATAAATCAAAAAAACTAGCCAGACATGGAAGGCTGAGGAGGAGGGATCGCCTGAGCCCAGCAGGTCGAGGCTTTGGTGGCTGTGAGCATTGCCTCTGCACTCCAACTTGGGCAACAGAGTGAGACTCCAACTCAAAAAAGAAGAAAAAAAAAGGAGCCAAAGCCCTGGTCTAAGGATGACTGGGATGAAGATCTCTGCTTTCTAGACGCCCTTCTTACCACCTTTTCCTCCACCATCTTTTTTGTATCTCTGTTCATTACTTCTAATCCCTGATGTTCTACTTGTGGCTTTTGTTTTCCTTCCTTTCTTCTGGGACTTTTTTGTAATGCCGGAGAATTTTCTGGTGTGTACAACCTCGGCTTTCAATATTTCCTCTGACCTTTTCTTCTTAAGGACTTGCAAACGGTGCTTCAAAAACGTTATCTTAGTGTTTACGAGAGCCTTGCCGGACCATATAATAAATGATATGTGTCATTTGTTACGTCATTTATTTCACAGATCTCGTAGTGCCAGTATAAAGTGAAAGACATTATGTCATACTTTTTGGTGGTTCTTTTCACACATCCTGCCTGCTAGAGTTATATCATCAGTATGCTTCAATGGTGAGACTTTAATGGAAAAGGAGACCAGGAAACGGAATCTTCTTGTCACTTTTGATAAAATTAAGAGTAGAATGAAGCCTGGGCAACACAGCAAGACCCCATCTCTACCCAAAAAAAATTTTAAGTCAGAAAATTAGCCAGGTGAGGTGACGTGCGCTTGTAGTCCCAGCTACTTGAGAGACTGAGTGAGGAGGATCGCTTGAGTCTAGGAGTTGGAGGCTGCAGTGAGCTATGATGGCACCACTGCATTCCAGCCTGGGCAACAGAGTGAGGCCCCATCTCTAAAAACAAAACAAAGCGCAAAAAAATAAAGGAGTCCATTATTTTTAAACTGTGCTTTAGTTTTTATTCATACATTGCGGTGGTCTTTTCCTTATTGCAAAAGGTTTTACTGAAATGCTTACTTCCATGGCATCATCCCAAACCAGGAAGAAGAAAATAGAGTCACCTTTTTCCAGTTACCCTGGGTCACCGCTGTCTCTCTCTGTCCCCCTTGATGAGGGCACGACATGCACTCGCTTTGTCATGTGGAGGTTTGGCGCATGGAGATACCTTACCTCTGAGCCCTCGTTCCCCAGTGTGGCACCTGACCCAACTTTCGTGTTTCTCCTGCATTTTCGTGTCTGGTTATTTTACTTTTTTAAAGGGACTTGAAGAGTCTTGCTTGTGAACGCTTTCAAACAGAGCAGTGGGGCTACCAAATTCGTGGTGGGTAGAAAGGAGATGGAAAATAGACCCGTAAAGTCCTTTTTTGATTCTATTTTTCCCATGGTGTGAGAGATGTGCTCTGTTCACAGTTGTGCTGCTTTTGCTACAAAGTGCGACTAGCGTAGTGAGCAAGAACTCTTGGAAGCCCTCTTCCGAGAGGGAAGTTTCTACGTGTAGCGTCCACAGAGGTCCTAGGAAAATCAACTGTTGTGTGGAGCTGTAGAATTTACAGTGTGATATCATCTGCAAAACACTTATTTTTAATTCTTACTACCCGAAGAGGCAAGCTCGGCACATGAGAGAAACTGAAGAAAAAACAAAACTCAGCACTGAGATATGAAAGATCAGTGAATAAAAGACTAAGTATATTTTCCCCCCAAGTTAGAATTTATTTTTATTTTTTTGCTGTTGATATTTTAAAAAATGACTTACTAGTGGAAACATATCTATCTTTTCCAGTCTCCAGAAAGCCATTTTTTAAAAAGGTTGAAAACGTGCATTTCAGTAGCTGAGTGAGATGCGAGCTGCCTAGAGACCTATGAGCTGTGGCCAGTGGAAAAAGGGGTCGTTATTTTGATCACTTTTAAGATGTATTGAAAGGTGATTGGAACTTATTTTCAAGGGCTCACGTTTTCAGCCAGGCATGGTTGACAACATATTGCTATAAATATTTGGATAAAGGCCTGTATTTAAAATAAAAACCCATCCAATCCTCTTTGCAGTTTTATGTTGGGGGAGGGCACGTTGCATACACAAAAATACGGAATCATCTTTTTGGAGGGCGGGCCCTTGTAGTTCAGGCTTCCCCTGCTAGGTAAGTGTTCTAGGAACCCAGCAGCATCCGGGTACTAGCCAGTATTGTTTTAAGAGGCTGCATTTGGCTTTGGTGATTTTTTTTTTTTTTTTTGAGAGTCTTTCAACGCGTTTGCCCATTTCATGATGGGTGATTTCTGAGTGCATCTGCCCATGCCACGCTGAGTGTTCAGCAGTTTTTGACCAAAACCAGCATGACCCCTCAGGCCCACCCTGCCTATTCTCCCAATCTCACCCACAGCAACTTTTTTTCCCTTCCCTGATGAAAAAGTCCTCAAAGGGAAACGTTTTGGAGGTGCAACAAAAAACAGCAGAAGCACTAGAAGGCATCAAAATGGACAAGTCCAAAAACTGCTTTGAGTGGTGGAAGAAATGTCTCCATAGGTGTCTTACATCAAATGGAGAGGACTTTGACAGTGACCGAAGTTTAAGCATGGAAGAATACACAGTTTTTTACAATAGCTTCTAGGATTTTGGGGGGGGTTCCCCCTCGTATGTTGGTAACTTCATGGCATGTGGTTTCTCTTGGGCAGGAGGAGACCGTTTGATTGTTTTTCTCAAACATGAGCAAACAGTGACGATATTTAGATTCTAGAAGCATTTCTCACTGTAAATTCTTTGTCATGTTGGTGTTTTGGGGGAGGGGGAACTTCATTTTTATGTTTCTTAAGTAGTTATGCTTAAAGAGCAATCGTGCATGTTCTGCTCTTGCTAGCTGGCAGGGGAAGATATGGGAGATTAACTTATATTCAAGTATCCAGGCGGGAGAGCAGCCATCTTGGTAGGCAATGCTAGTTTGTTCTAGCATATCTGTCCTGGAAAAGCAGCTCATTGTAGATAAGTAGAAAAGGCGTCCGTATTTCTGGATCTCGTGTATCTGGTACTCTGAAAAACTTTTGGGAGGCCAGGCACGGCGGCTTATACCTGTAATCTCAGCATTTTGGGAGGCCAACGCAGGAGGAACGCTTGAGCCCAGGAGTTCAAGACCAGCCTGGGCAATATAGTGAGACTTTGTCTCTACAAAAAATCAAAAAGTTCTCCAGGCGTGGTGGCGCATGCCTATAAATCCAGCTACTCAGGAGGCTGAGGCGGGAAGATCGCCTGAACCCAGGAGGTCAAGGCTGGGGTGAGCTGTTGTGTCACTGCACTCCAGCCTGGTCAGCAGAGTGAGACCCCAACTCAAAATTTAAAAGAGAGAGAGAGAGAGAAAGCGCTGTGGTGGCAAGATGCTGACAGAATGTCTTGGGGTCCCGTCCTTGTCCCCCCCTCCCCTTTGAGGTATGAGAGTTGTAATCCAGCTCAGGCAGCTGTAACAAAGCATCACAGCCTGGGGGCTTAAGCAATACACCATGATTTTCTCACAGTTCTGGAGTCTGGAAGTCTAAGACTGAGATGCCAGGGTTGGTTTCTCCAGAGTCTCTCTTCCTGGCTTGCAGACGGCTGCATTCTTGCTATGACCTCCCATGGTCTAGTCCCTATGCATGTGCACCCCTGATGTCTCGTCTTTTCTTTTTTTTCTTTTTTTTAAAGACAAGGTGCGCTCTGTCACCCAGTCTGGAGCACAGTGGTGTGATCATAGCTTGCTGCAGCCCTGAACTCCTGGCTGCTAGCGATCCTTCCGCCCTTGGCCTCCCAAGTAGCTGAGATCATAGGCATGCACCACCACACCTGGATCACTTTTTCTTTCATAGAAATGAGGTCACACTTGTTGCCCAGGCTGGTCTTGAACACCTGGCCTCAAGTGAGCCTCCCACCTCAGTCTTCCAAAGTGCTGGAATTACAGGGGAGAGCCACCACCCCCAGTCTTTTCATCTTCTTATAATGCCGCCATTATAAGACGTCATTATTATGACCTCATTTAACCGTAAATACCTTTTTATTTATTTTTAGTAAATTTATTTTGAGTTGGGGTCTCACGCTGTCATTCAGGCTGGAGTGCCATGGCACAATCATGGTTCACCACAGCCTTGACCTTCCGGGCTCAGGTGATCCTCCCACCTCATCCTCCTGAGTAGCTGGGACTACAGGCGCATGCCACCACACCCAACTAATTTTTTGATATTTCTGTAGAGAGGAGATCTTGCTTTGTTACTCAGGCTGGTCTCAAACTCTTGAGCTCCCCAAGTGCTGTAGTTACAGGCCTGAGCCACTGCACCTGTCCCGAATTATCTCTTTAAAGTCGTCGTCTTCAGTTACAGTCACATCAGTGGTTATGGCTTCAGTCAGTGAATTTGGGAGGAACACAGTTCAGTCCATAATAAGAATGAAGCTCTCTGTGAGGCCTCTTGCTTAGATTTTCTGGTTTATAACTAAAGAAATGCATTTTATTATTCCTAGTATGCACACGAAGACTGTGGCTTTCCAAAGACCTCTGTCTAATAATCTACACTGTTGGTGATAGTGTAAGCTAGTACAACCTCTGTGGAACACAGTTTGGCGATTCCTAAAAGGTCCGAAAATCGACCTTCCGTATGACCCAGCAATCACCCGTCTGGGAATATACTCAAAGGAACTCAGATCACTCTATAAGAAAGATACCTGCACACGTGTATATATTGCAACATTGTTCATAATAGCAAAAACATGGAACCAACCATGCTGCCCATCGAAAAAAGACTGGATTAAAAAAACGTAGTACATATACATGATGGAATATTACGCAGCCATAAAGAAGGACAAAGTTAGGAACTTCACAGCAACCTGGATGGACTTAGAGTCTGTAATACTGAGTGATCTATCACAGAAACAAAGAACTGAGTACCACATGTTCTTATTCATAAGTGGACCTTGAATAACTATTGTTAATACTATAGGAAAGGGATTGGCAGTAGTGGGAAACTGCCAGGGCAGGGGGGCACACCTCATCCACAAGGGTACCTGCATAATGAACATTTGTACGCCTATCCCTGAATCGTACCCCACATCTTTAAAATAAAAAATGTAAAAAAGAAATAAAAGAAATAGAGATTCATAAGGATGGTTGTTTCCGGCGCCCATGTTCTAATTCGAGTCTGACCTCACCACTGCCTGTCTCTCCATCGAGGATAGAATCCTCCCAGAATCGCCGGAGGTATGCATGTTCAGAAAGGACTGGGTTTACTGCTTTGGAAAGAAGAAACCAAAACCGCGGGGGCAGAGGGGTACTGTGAAGCTGGGTGGTTTTTCTGGAAGCAAGCTGTGGTTCCCGGGTGATCTTTCACTTCTCAGTAGGGGAGCGGAGAGGCCAGCTCCCCTCATGGGCAGGGTGTGGTGACGGCTTCCCCGTTCCCCACTGTTCCTTGACACTTGAGAAATACAGAAGCCTTTTCTTCAGCTTTCGCCAGTCCCCAGGGGCCCCTGATGGATGGTTCCATGTGTATCCAGGTCGCTGCAGCCAGCGTCCAGGCACCCAGGCCTTTTCTTCAGCTTTTGCCAGTCCCCAGGGGCCCCTGACGGATGGTTCCGTGTGCATCCAGGTCGCTGCAGCCAGCGTCCAGGCGCCCAGGCCTCCTCCTCCAAGACCTCATCCCAGGGCTGCTCTGCACCTTTTTGTGGATTTTTTTCCCCCTGCTCATAAAATCCACTGTGTCTCTCTCCTTTTAAATGTGACCTTGCCTGCCTCTCCCCATGCTGCACAGATGCCATTTATGAATAATGGAAATTGTCCCCATTTCAACAATATGAGATGCAGTCTCCACCAAGACAGCATCTCAGCGTTCTGAGTTGGCAGGGATTTCAAGGCAGAATGGTGATGCCACATGCACTCACGTTTGGTCAGAAATGAAAGACGAGAGTAACAGGAAAATGTCTATCCTATTTCATTAACTTCATCTTGAGAACCGAGCCCACTGGGCACATACCGTCCACCACTAATCTTTGGGGTGAAGTTATTATGTATAACGCGGTGAGAACTTGCGATACAGGAGTCTTTCTTGCAGTGGATTCTGGAATTTTGCACTGTTGTCACATGTTTTGTGCATGCTAGTGAGCATTTCTTTCTTTCTTTTTTTTTTTAAGTCAGGATCTCACTCTGCCACCCAGACTGGAGTGCAGTGGCATAATCACAGGTCACAGCAATCTCTGCCTCCTGGGGTCCAGTGATCCTCCCACCTCAGCCTCTCAAGTAACTGGCACTATAGACGCATGCCTCCATATCCGGCTACTTTTTTGATGTTTTTGTAGAGACAAGGTCTCGCTATGGAGCCCAGGTGGGTCTCGAACTCCTGGATTCCAGTGATCCTCCCACCCTGGCCTCCCAAAGTGCTGGGATTATAGGCATGAGCCACTGCACCTAGTTGCTAGTGAGCGTTTCTTAAAAACATTTCTGTGAGATCATGAGGAAATATAAAAACAAGTCAAATGGAAACCGCTGAAACAGCATGGTTTTTTATTAGAAAATGAAGAGATGGCTGGGCTCGGTGGCTCACTCAGTGCTTTGGGAGGCCAAGGGGAGTAGATTGCCTGAGCTCACGGGTTCGAGACCTGCCCGGGCAACTTGGCGAGACCTCGTCTCTACAGTAAATCAAAAATTAGCCAGGTGTAATAGCGTGTGCCTGTAATTCTGGCTACTTGGAAGGCTGAGGCAAGAGAATCACCTGAGCCCAGCAGGTCAAGGCTACAGTGGCCGGGAGCGTGCCACTGCACTCCAGCCTGGGCGATGGAGTGAGACTCCAACTCAAAAAAGAAAAGAAAAAGAAATGCAGAGGTTACGTCTGGGTTGTGCTGTACAGAACAATTTGGATAACAATTTGGTCTCACAGTTGCTTTGCCTTTTCTGATTTTTAGGTACAGAGGCAAAACCTACAGGGCCGTGGTCAAGATCGTGCGAACCTCTGACCAAGTAGCAAACTTCTGCCGCCGGGTTTGCGCCAAGCTGGAATGCTGTCCAAATCTGTTCAGCCCCGTGCTGGTCTCTGAAAACTGCCCAGAGAACTGCTCTATTCACACCAAAACCAAATACAGTAAGTACGAGTAATGAGAAAACGGACACATCCCAGGCCTGACCTACAGCGTGATCCGTTTGGTTTGGGGGATTTTTGTTTTGTTCTCTCTCTTTCTTTGTTATTTGAGATTCAAGGGGGCTTACCTATGCAGGCTTGTTGCATAGGTATACTGCATGATGGTGGGGCTTGGGCTTCTGTGGTACCCAGTGTTTTTCGGCCCTTATCTGCCCGTTCCTCCCCCATTAGGAATCCCTGGGTCTGTTGTTCCCATTTTTATGCCCATGTGTACCCTGGGCTTAGCTCCCACTGGTGAGAACATGCAGTATTTGGTTTTCTGTTTCCAAGTTAATTCACTTAGAATGACGGTCCCCAGCTATATCCACGTTGCTGCAAAGGACATGGTTTTATCCTTTTTTATGGCTGCATAGTGTTCCACAGTGTGTATGTACCACATTTTTTTTAGATGAGCGTGCAAAGTAACAGCTTTCTTTTCTTTCTTTTTTAACTTTGTTTTATTATAAGGATGTGGGTACAAGTCAGGATTAAGTATATAAATAGTCTGTGTGCAGGGACATTTGGGCCCCCAATGGTCCTCCCTTCCCCTGATTTAGGATCAGTTACCCTAAGTGATGCCACATGCCCATCCCCCCTCCCAGCAGTGTCCCGCCACTGCCGAGCCCTCTCTTGTAGTATTGTGATAAATATTCAGAACCCGCTTATGAGTGAGAACATGTGGTACCCAGTCCTTTGTTTCTGTGATAGCTCACTAAGTATGATGGACTCCTAAATCCATCCAATTTCTGCAGAGTCCATAATTTTGTCCTTTTTTTCAACTGCGTAATACTCCACTGTATATAGGTGCCATATTTTCTTTAGACAGTCCACTTTCAGTGGGCAGCAGGGTTAGTTCCATGTTTTTGCTATTGTGAATAGTGCTGCAGTAAACATGCATGTGCACATGTCTTTTTTGTAAAATGATTTGAGTTCCTCCCGGTATAATCCCAGAAGGGAGGTTGCTGGGTCGTATGAAGGTCAGTTTCTAGTTCTTTTAAGAATTTCCACACCGTTTTCCATATTTTCTTTATTCAGTAGTCCACTGTGGATGGCTGGTGTGAGGTGGCATCTCACTGTGGTTTTGATTTGCATTTCTCTGATGCTTATTGAAGTTTAGCATTTTTTCATGTGTGTTGGCTGCTTGTATATCTTCTTTCTCTTTTCTTTCTTTTTTTTTGCATAATCTTCCTTAGGAATTTGCTAAGGAAGAAACTTCCTTAAGACTTGCTGTAGCAGATACATGTGTTTTTACTCCTGACTTGAGGAAGGGACAGGGTGACGAAAAGCAGGTGGATTGTTACTGGTAGGACCTGGCAGAAAAAAAGGGAAAATGTGTGTACCATGAATTTCAGCAGATGGACGGATTCTGCAGCTCATGGCTGGAGGGAGTCAGGTCAGACTGCTGACCAGTCGTGGCCTGGAACGCAGGTGACTTGTCAGGTCTACCCCTGAGGAACCAGAGCGGTTCTTATGACCTCCTTTCCTCGGGCCACACTCCTGTCATGATCTGCTTCTCTCCTGATGAGGTCTTTAAAACTCCCTCGAGGTAGCCCTGGAGGGTCCCGGAGCCTCCAGCCCCCATGTCAGCTAGCAGCCAGGGCTCCTGGAGGGCCCAGTCATGTGACCTGTGCTCTATGAGCTGTGGCTGCTTGTGACTGGTCAGCTCAGTGTTCTGTGAGCTGTGACTGCTTGTGATTGGTCAGCTCGGTGCTCTGTGAGCTGTGACTGCTTGTGATTGGTCAGCTCGGTGCTCTGTGAGCTGTGGCCACTTTTGATTCGTCAACTTGCTGCTACATGAGCTGTAGCTGCTTGTGATTGGTCAGTTTGGTACTCTGTGAGCTGTGGCCCCTTGTGATTAGTCAGCTTGTGTGTTGGAACCAGGGATCTGAATGCACTCAAGCGCTCTTCAGAGGGTGACTTTCCTTCTGTTTTATCTGTGTGTGCCACACACACACACACGCACACACACACAGTCTGCCGTCCATGCTCACTCTTGCTTGAGGCCAACTGCGCTCCCACTGAACATGCAGGCCTGTGTCAGTTCGCACACAGGGGCTCCCAGGCAGAACCCACAGGTGTGTCTGTCCAGGGTGTCACCTGTTTCCTGAGGAACTGGTGTCCACATCCCCTTACCTTTGGCCTGGAGAGGGTCACAGCAGCTCCTCAATTAAAAAGGCGTCCAGGTGCGGTGGCTCACGCCTATCATCCCAGAACTTTGGAAGGCCAAGACAGGAGGATTGCTTGAGCCCAGGAGTTTGAGACCAACTTGGGCAACATAGTGAGACCTCGTCTCTACAAAAAAATCAAAGAATTAGCCAGGTGTGGTGGCACATACCTGCAGTCCCAGCTACTCGGGAGGCTGAGTCAGGAGGATCACCCAGGAGCTCGAGGCTGTGGTGAGCCGTGATTGTGCCACTGCCCTCCAGCCTGGGTGACAGAGTGAGACTCCAACACACACACCCAAAAAGGCCTAGATCAAGGCTCAAAACTTGGCCCTGAATATTTATCTTACAGAGCCCCCGTGTTCTTCCAGAACACTAGGAATGACAGGGCAGGAGCAGTGACCACAACTAGATGACACACAACTGAAATAAATGCAGTGACGTTTCTGGATCTGGCATGAGAAGACTTCAGAAATCCTTGGGTCCTTGGGGCTACCTAGTTTTTGTTTGTTTGTTTGTTTGTTTGTTTGTTTGAGTTGGAGTCTCACTCTGTCGCCCAGACTGGAGCGCAGTGACCGCTCCCGGCCAGCCTCGACCTGCTGGGCTCCGGCGATCCTTCCGCCTCAGCCTTCCGAGTAGCTGGAACTACAGGCGCGTGCTACCACGTCCGGCTCATTTTTTATTTATTGTAGAGACGAGGTCTCACCAAGTTGCCTGGGTGGGTCTCGAACACACGGGCTCAGGCAATCCACTCACCTCGGCCTCCCAAGGCGTGGGATTACAGGCTGAGCCACCGAGCCTGGCTGGGGCTACCTTATAAGGACTGTAGACACAGGTTGAATGACAGCCTTCATGGGAGGAAAACAGAACAGGGTTTTGGTGGAGTTGAGAGCCAGAAGGGCAAGGGTCACCTGATCTAATTCTGCGGCCCTAAACACATGATGTCTGACTGCCTTCTGTCCTCGGCAGCCTGCTTCGAAGAAAGGCTGAACCAACCCCACCCTGCCTGCCTGGTATTGGGTGGGGATAAGTGCTCGTTCATGTGCACCTGTGCTTCGAGGTCCCCATGGAGCAGGCCCACCCCAGAGCAGTGTGTTCCTGCTCACAGAGGAGCCCGGTCCCGGTGGGACTGGACACAGGCCGTTGTCCCTGCCTCTCCTGCCATCGGCCCCGCTCGAGGGGATGATGAGAACAGGCGGGGGCCCCCAGAGCCAGGTGTGCTCTCTGGGAGTTACAGGGCTGCTGCTGTGTGGTTTCTCCACTGTTTTTTGTTTGTTTGCTTTTGAGTTGGGGGGGTCTCACTCTGTCACCCAGGCTGGAGTACAGTGACATGCTCATGGCTACTGCAACTTCGGCCTCCTAGGTTCAGGCGATCCTTCTGTCTCAGCCTCCCAAGTAGGTGGGACTGTAGTCGCCACCATGCCCAGTGAATTTTCTTGACTTTTTGTAGAGACGGGGTCTCGCTGTGTTCTCCAAGCTGGTCTCAAACTCCTGGACTCAAGCGATCCCCCCAACTCAGCTTCCCAAATTGCTGGGATTACAGGCATGAGCCACCACACCCAGCCTCCCACAGTTTTTATCAGTGCCATCCTGTGGACCAAATATAAGGGTGGAGTGGAGGAATTAGCGGATTTCAGGCCCAACGGAAACCGAAAAAGTTAGTCCAGATGGTCTCATTTTGCGCATAAGGAAACTGGGGTCAGGAAAGTGCAGTGATGTCCAGCTCCTTGCAGGGCTGCTGCTGGAAACTAGGTTTGTGCGTTCTGACATTGCCTTTTGGCTCATTGCATCTGTGGACAGAGCTCCCTTGGCTGCATTTGGTTCCTTGATGGATTGAGGGAATTACGTCTGGGACAGCTGAGCCTTGGTTAGTGAGTTGTCTTGGTTGTCATTGAGGACTGGATGTTTGGGGGGACTGTCACTCGTTTGGAGACATGGAGTTTATAAAATACATGGATCATTATTGGAGATCGGCACATGATTTTCGAACAAGTGTGCTGTTGATCCACGTGTGTATCTCTGCTCAAGAATCCAGAAGTAACAGGCGTCTCCACTGAGTGAGAAAAGAATAAAATACACAGTGATGTTATAGAAAAGAAACGCCCCTTGAAGTGGGGAAAGGTGCTTCACAAATTTGTCCTGTGTTCAGGGTCCCTGACTTGTCTTGGTCAAATCAAGAAATACGGGGGGGAGTCCCTTGTGACCCAGACTCACCAACAGATGCTTACCAAATGCTTGTTGACGGACTGATGGTTCAGCTGTCAGAATTGGGTCAGGCACAGTGGCTCATGCCTATAATCCCAGCACTTTGGGAGGCCAAGGTGGGAGGATCACTTGAGCCCAGATGTTTGAGACCAGCCTGGGCAACATAGCAAGACCTCATCTTTACCAAAAAAAAGAAAAATGAGCTGGGTGTTATGGCATGTGCCTTTTATACCCTAGCTACTTGGGAGGCTGAGGAGGGAGACTCAACTGAGCCCGAGAAGTTGAACCATGAACCAGTGATTGTGCCACTGCACTCCAGTCTGGGCAATAGAGTGAGAACCTGACTCCAAAAAAAAAAAAACAGAAGGGAGGTGCCCTTAAACTTTCTGCATTCCAGCCTGAGCAACAGAGCCAGACCCCATCTCTAAAAGAAATTCAGTAAATAAATAAACAAATACATTTCTTTAAAAAGTTCCTAAACCCCCTTCTCCCCACAGCCTATTATTATGGAAAGAGGAAGAAGATTGTCAAGCCCCCCATCGGAGAAAGCAACATTGACAGTGGACACCCCAAACCAGCCAGGCGGAGGAAGCGACGGAAATCTATTTTTGTGCAGAAGAAACGGAGATCTTCCACCGTGGACTTTGCAGCAGGCTCAGGGGAGGTATGTTTTGCCCGGAATCACCTCCCACCCTCGCTGGCGAACGTGGCTGCTTCCCAGGGAAGGCAGCGGCTAAAGTTTGTCACGGGATGGTGGGAAACTTGGATAAGGAACCCCTCTCCCTTATTGGCTGAGTGCAGATTTAAGGAGCTCGGCTACCTGGGCCAGGAAAGGGCCTCCTGGCCGGGAAAGAGCCTCCCCGGCCAGTGGGATCCACCTTCCGAGGTCTCCCTGGAGACCCCGCTCTGTAGTCTGCGTTGGGCTCAGGGCCCAGCCCGGAGGCTGTCTTTCAGGCCGCCCTGCTGCGGCCACGTGGGTTCCCTCTGCCAGTCCCCCTGAATGTCTTTGTCTCCGTCCCAGGAAAGTGAGGAGGAGGACGCGGACGCCATGGATGACGACACCGGCAGTGAGGAGACTGGCTCCGAGCTCCGGGATGACCAGACGGACACCTCGTCCGCAGAGGTGCCCTCGGCCCGGCCCCGTAGGGCCGTCACCCTGAGGAGCAGCTCAGAGCCCACGTGCCGGCCTCCCGTGGAGAGGGTGCGAAGGGGCCGCAGGGTACCGGCTGCCTCCTCTGCAGAGGAGGGCGAGAAGTGCCCGCCCGCCAGACCCGAGGGGACAGAGGTGATGCTCCCAGGGGCAAAGGGCTTCCTGCTTATTCTTAAGTCCAAGAAGTACGGTTTAGGGCCACGATTTGGTAAAACCTTTAAAAAGTATCCGACTGAGGCCAGGCATGGTGGCTCACGCCCAGCACTTTGGGAGGCCAAGGCGGGAGGGTTGCTTGAGCTCATGAGTTTGAAACTATCCTGGGCACCATAGTGAGGCCCCGTCTCTACAAAAAGTAAAAAATTAGCCATGCATGGTGGTGCACGCCTGCAGTCCCAGCTACTTGGCAAACGGAGGTGGAAGGATCGCCTAAGCCCAGCACGTCAAGGCTGTGGTGGCCATGAGCGTGCCACTGCACTCCACCTGGGTGACAAGAGTGAGACCTGTCTCAAAAAAAAAAGTATAAATCAGCAGCAGCTGCCCTGGCAAACCTCCCAAGTTGGGGACAAAGCCTGGTGCCTTCACCTTCTGGCAGAGAGGTCATTCAGCATCAGGGTGGACTTCCAGGCTGGTCGCCTTTAATACCAGGCTACTTTTGAACTACAACAAAATAATTGAGTCATTGCAGAAGCCATTCAGTGGTCTGCCAAGATATTTACTAAATGAAATAGCTACTATTGGTTCCTTCTAAGCTCCTCATCTACAGTACTGAATTATAACCATGGACTGAGCAGTTTAAAATAAAAAAGTCATTGACAAAATGCAAAAATATACCATGTGTAAGCATTTTAGAAATAATGCACCACCTCGGATTCTTGTTGGGAGGAGACACAGGCTCAAGGCTGCCGGGTCTCTTTGAACTCTGGGTTTTCAAAATCCCATCTCCGCACCCCCCGTATCTGCCTTTGCCTCCCCTTCTCTTGGATAGGACGCCTCTGTGGTATTATAAAATATGAAATCCTCGCATTGGGTTTCCCCTAAACCCATCGGCGGCATGGAATTAGTGGAAAACGTAATTGACAGCATTATCACAAAATCACGGGACGCACAGCCAGCGCTCTCCTTTGCACACGTGTACAAATATCCCTTGGTTCTCCTCTCCAGTCGGAGGCGCTTTGTCTATAAGCAGGCCCACAGTGGTCCTGACCTAGGGACTCGGGAAGGGCTGTCTCCGTGCCTGGCATCTTCACCCCTGCAGGCGCACGTGTCATTTGCAGGGGATATCCCCCCAGACGAGTGCTAAGCACGTCCCCAGAGACTGAGAGAAGCTTGTTCAGGTGCCCAGTGAGAGATCAGAGGGAGGCAGTGGCTTCCCTCCGAGACAGGGGCTCAGGCCGGAGGGGGCTTGAAAGGGCCCCGTGCCCATGTGGTGGCTCACACCCTCCTTCCTTCCCTCTGCAGGAAGCAAAGCAGGAGGAAGAAGAGCGACTTGTTCTGGAGAGCAACCCGCTGGAGTGGACGGTCACGGACGTAGTGAGGTTCATCAAGCTGACGGACTGCGCCCCCTTGGCCAAGATATTTCAGGAGCAGGTACGGAAGCCTGCGGCGTGTCACCTGTTTTATGTGGCAAGGCGCTGGGTGCAGATGGGTCTCCTGTCCTGGCCGCGTGGGGTCCCCTTGGCGCTGCTGGGCAGGTGTGGGAGACATGTTCCTTGTGAGGCCCCAGCTGAGAGCCTCCGGGCTGGGAGGCTGGGAAGGCCTCGTGTCTGCTCTTCCCTGGCACCTCAGACACCATGCAGAGGCCGGGCGGTGGCTCGACTAGGCACTTGTGACACCACCAGGTGGGGTGGCTGTCCACTCTCCACCCGAGGACTCCACAGCCCCACAGTGGGGGGGGGGGGTTTACCATCAGTTGGAAACGAAAGCCACGGCTCCCTGCTCGGCCTTCTCAGATGCCACCTGTTTGAGGAGTTGGGGTGCCTGGTTGCAGCTGGGCCAAGCTGGAAGGCAGGGCCTCTCACTCAGCCTTGGCTGGCGTGGGTGGACTGGTCTGTCTTCCCGGGGGTACAAGACCACTCACCGGGCCTTGGCTGGGATGGGTGTGCCCAGGTCCATCTTCCCGGTGCGTAGGGCTGCTCACTTGGCCTTGGCTGGCATGGATGAGCCGGGCCGGTCTTCCCAGTGGTGCAGGACTGCTCACTGGACCTTGGCCAGGCCTATTTTCTCAGTGGTGTGGGGCTGTTCACTGGGCCTTGGCTGACATGGGTGGGCTGGACCCGTCTCCCCAGTGGTGTGTGACTGCAGAAAAGCTGCTGATGTGTAGACTTTTTTTGCCCCGCTAGACCCCCCCCCCGGGCATCCTTGAACTAGAGAGAGTTGGCTTCCGTTGGGCCCGTTTTTGTCAGTGCCTGTAGGCACATCTGGGTGTCCAGCTCTTTCTACTCCAAGTCTTGGATCTGTGAGGCTCACAAACACCAACAAAAGCAATCAAAGAACCCAGCCCTGTGTGCTTCACAGGGGTCCTGAGGTTCCTGGCTGGTTTGACCTCTTTATGACGCCCAGGGATTTTAGTTATGCCTTGCGGGGAAAGTAGGGGAGGTGTGTTTACCGGACCTTCCCAGAGAGGAAGAAACTCTCTGTCCACTGTGGTTGATTTAATGCAGCTTTCATCACTGTGTTCTTACCTTCTTCCCTTATTTCTTCATAAAATGTTTCAAAAGCGAAGGTACTGTGATAAGTAAATGCAAAGTGAACTGTATAATCCCTTCCCTAAAGGACAGCAGATGAAATGACGATAGTTAGCTAAAATGTAAGACATGCGATGATTTGTTGTAAGAAAGAAGACAGACTCTTATTCCCATTTTCCCCCAAATTAATATGAAAACAAGGCCAGACACAGTGGTTCACACCTATAATTCTAGCACTTTGGGAGACCGAGGCGAGAAAATTGGTGGAGGCCAGCCATTTGAGACTAGTCTGGGCAATGTAGCGAGGCCTCGCCTCTACAAAAAATTAGCCGGGTTTGGTGGCACGGGCCTGTAGTCCCAGCTACTCAGGAGGCTGAGGTGGGAGGATTTCCCGAGCCCAGGAGGTCTCGAGGCTGCGGTGAGCCATGACGTGCCACAGCAGTCCAGCCTGGGCAGCAGAGTGAGACCCGGACTCAAAAAAGTTTTAAAAAAAAATTTTTTTTTTAAATCAGAGTCTCCCTCCGTTCCCCAGGCTGGAGTGCAGTGGCATGCTCACGTCTACCCCAGCCTCGACCTGCTGGGCTCTGGCGATCCTTCCGCCTCAGTTTTCCAAGTAGCTGGAACTACAGGCACGTGCTACCATGCCTGGTTAATTTTTGATTTATGGTAGAGACGAGGTCTCACCAAGTTGCCCAGGCTGGTCTCGAACCTGTGGGCTCAGGCAGTCCTCTCACCTCAGCCTCCCAAAGTGCTGGGATTATAGGCATGAGCCACCACTCCTGGCCTAAAATTTTTTTAATAGAAAAAGTTAATGTGAGACAAAGTCTGATTCTACACACATACACCTTGCATCTGTCTCCACTGGCCTTACATAAAATGTTGAAGTTTAAACCTGTGGCTTCTGCTCTGCTCAGTGTGCTCAGTTTGTTGAAATTTCTCACAGTGCCCCGCAGTATAAATCTCTGTCTTTGAAGACCTCATTGTAAAAAAGAAATACTGTCTTCTGTTTCTTCAGTTAAAGACAGGTTTATCCGGTCTCATTTAGGTTATACAAGCCAGTAGTCTAGAAAGCAGATATTTCCAGCATTAAATCAGGAACAAGAAAAGGTCTGATTTCCCAGACACCTAGGGAGTGTCCCAGGTTTTCTCCTAAGTTCATGTGGTAACGAATTGAGAAAATTAACATGGCTTCCAGCTCTCACACACCTCCCAGCAGAGTAGTTCTTGTCCTTCCAGGGTCACCCCCCTGTGTCCAGAGAAGCCCAGGAGGTGATGGGCTTCATCTGATTGACTGCCAGAACCTTCTGCAGACACCTACCAAGTTCATGCTGAAGGAATGAATGGAGGTGCTGGGGGGACAGAGGGGAGTCACCACCTGGCTTTCTGTGTTTCCTCCCTGCGTGACTCAGAAAAGCAGAGAAGCAGTGAGAAGCTCCGTTGACCTAAAGAACCAGCGTGATAAACTTGTCCCTTCATTAAAACACATCAACAGGAGAGAAAGAGAATCGGAAGAAATCTGGGGGCTTGGGGACTTGTGGATAAGCCCCATGTACGTCTTGAAAGCAAAAAATAAATCCATAGGTTGACCTCCTGTGTAGAACATTGCCTAACGCAATTTTTCCCAGTCTGGCATTTAGGGATGGTGGCTCTGGGCAAAGAGGAGTGGGTTCAAATACATGATGAAGACTGATCACACAGATTTTAATGTCTGTCAGCCCCTGTGTTCATCCAGCAAACACTGTTAAGCTCATTTCCTGGTTGAAGTGCTCCATCGATGTGGAATATGGCAGTTTGTGTTAGCCTGTTTTTGTTTTGTTTTTATTGGAGGGGGGCTCAAGTGCCCAGTTTTAACTAAAAAAGCATCTTTCAGTTGAGCCCAAACAAGGACAGATTTCTCACTTGTAGATTCCGAGTTAGGTCACGAGAGCTCCAGACCACTCACGCTGTGAAAGGCAAGCACCCTTGTGAGTCCACACCCCATGCTAGTCCTTGGTGATAAGCCAGAAAGGGGAGCAAAGCTGACTTTGGAAAAAGGCTAAATAAGATACGACTGGTACTAAGGCTTTCTTTATTGTGCATTTAAGCCCAGCGTGTGCAAGTCTCTGAGAACATTCCCTGCCTTCCCAGGGAGAGACCTCCCTTGAAATGGAACGTGGCCGGCAGGTGCCCACTTGTGGACTCGAGCAATGGACACGGGCCTCTCTCAAGTTGCTCTTCTAACATCAGTTAAAAGCCCGGTCCTTCTTGCCTACTCATTTCTTGTAGGAGAGAGAAGATAGAGAGGCTTTAACTGGTCATCATTTCATTCCTATTTAAGTTTACACTTCACGCCAGTGGTTTCACCTGTCGTAATAAAAAGCCGTTGCCCACTGGGCTATCTGAAGTCCATGGGCACTCGAGTCCTGTCTTGTCCCATCTGATCTTTACTGGCTCGCTTTTACTCATTCTATCCCCTTGAGCCCACATGCCCCATGGCGAGGCCTCCTCTGCGTCTTGGCCAGCCTAATCTGAGCTTTCAGATGAACTGGACGGAGCCATATGCTCTGCCCGCCCCTGTGTGATTGGCATCATGGCGTGATCGTGGCTGTGGGCATTCGCGCCTTGAATATAGGAGCGTAAGCAGAAACTAGAAACTTCCCGCTCCTAGAATCGATGCCTTTTATTTCTGAACTGTTAGGGCAACTGCTTAAAAAATCTGGACTCTCTGATTTCATGCTGCAAACCTGTGCAGTAAAAACCCACTCATCTGTAACAAAGAAAACACGAGACTAAATACCTGCTCATTCAACATGAATCGGAGACATACACTAAGCAGACTGTCCACGTGAGTGATTAACTTCCATAAAAGACCTTCCAGTTCGTTTACAGGTTTCATTCAGGCTGAGACTGTTCCCTGCCGTCGGCTTCTTTAGACCTGAAAACCTCCTCTGGGAACACCCAGATCCTCAGCTGAACTCGCTATCAAAATAAATTTAATTTTGCCATGTGCTAAGCATAACTTTCATGTTGTGTGTCTTATCATATGTCATCTCTTTAAAATCAGCAGAACATTTGTGGTAATTCTGTGTTTAACATAACAGAACTGCCAGCATCTCTGAATCGCATGGGAGCATGTTTATCAGAGTCAAATCAGCTGTGAGGTCCTGTGTGTTATCTGCATAATCCTTGAAAGAACAAAAAGAAAAAACTCCTTTCAAGCCAGAACAAAGGCTGCAGGTGAGAGGGAGAGTGAGATGGAACTCTTTCCTCACGCTTGACTTTTTATGGTGTCCTGTCTTGAGTTCTGGGATTACAGGTATGAGCCTCTGTGCCCAGCCTGCCCTTTAAATAACGCCATCCCGAGTTCTCTAGTTAAAGCTGGTTTTTAAATGCTGACCTGGCTTCTGATGGACACACCTTCTGCCTTTGGGAACATACTGAGCGCCACCCCCCAGCCTAATCTGTGTTGCAGTCCACACCCACCGTTTCCAACACAGAAAGCTCAGGTGCACACGTGGATATGGAGTCTGGGTCTCCACCCTGCAAGCCCCCATTCTGGGAAACAGGAGGAAGCCACTACCCACGCCCTCCTGGCCTTAAAGCTGCTTCCTGACCTCCCATCCCTGTTGCATTCCTGCTCTTCAGCGTATCAGTCCTTGCACGCATGTCCCCTTCCGTGCTCGCTTTGTGCTAATGTCTGGGCGCGTACCAAAAGGCGTCGACCTTCTAACGGTCCGCTTCCTCCTAGCCTAGAGAGGAGCAGTGACTACCCTAGTCTTGCCTGTCGCTGAGTGTGTCTAAGACCTCTCCCCTGTCAGCGAGGATTCACAGAGCAACTTCTGTGTGCCGGGCACTTTACTAAAAGCTGTCTGAAGACAGAGATGGATAAGATGGCCCACGCTGCAAGATGCTTACCCAGACCTGGAAACAGAACAGCAGATACATGCCCGGTTGACAGAAGCATGTGAGGGAATAAAATGGTGGCCTCACCAGAGACATAAGCAGAGAAGTCAGGAACGAGGCGTCTTGTCCCAGGCTGGGGAAGGTGATGCCAGTCACAGCAGGCCGGGGAGCCTCCTTCAGCCACAAAAGCAGAGGCCAGGGCTCTTGGCAGTCGGTCAGAGTGGGTCCGGGGGTGGCCACGAGGCAGGAAGGGTGACCGCAGGAGCAGGGCGTGTTATGCACAGCGGCTTGTGAAGGACGGCTGGATGACTGAATGATGGCACAGTCAGGACACCAGCACATTTCCCCAAAATATGTAGAGATGACATGTCCCAGGAAGGAGACCAGATTCTCTATCCAGTTTTGCAAAATGGTCAGGCAGTTTTAGCGCTTAATCTCAAGGCCTCTCTTTCTTTCAGACATGCCGTACGATATCTATCCGTTCAGGAAATAGTTGAGTGTCCCTTGTGTGCTGGACGCTGCACCAGGGACTAGCAAATGTATCCGGGGTGCCCCTGAGTCACTGTGTCCCCTTTAGATGAGCTTGGAACCGTCGGTGCCTACACAGCTCACTATGGATCACCACCATCCAGCCTGTTTATCCCAACAGGCAAGTGGGTGGTGTTCAAGGAATAGTTTGCTGAAGCGAGTGAAACTCTCCAGGTGTGGAGGCTGCACGCGTCTTCTTGGATGATCTTGGCTTGCAGTATTCTCAGATTAGCACTAGGATGGGTCTCTAAACACCTGCATGTGCTCTTTGCGTCTGCACCACAAAGTCTGTCCTACAGAGGGCGAAAGTCCTGGTTGGTGTGATCATTTAGAAAAGATTGGTCCGGGTGAGGCAGCTCCCACTTGTAATCCCAGCACTGTGGGAGGCTGAGGCAGAAGGGTTGCTTGAGCCCAGGAGTTTGAGACCAGCCTGGGCAACATAGCAAGACCATGACTCTACAAAAAAAAAAGAAGGAAATTAGCTGGGTATGGTGGCTCACGCCTGTAGTTCCAGCTACTTGGGAGGCTGGCCTGAGCCCAGGAGGTTGAGCTGCAGTGAGACATGACCATGTCACTGCACTCCAGCCTGCGCAACAGAGTCAGACTCCAACCCAAAGATAAAACAAAGATTGGAAGTGAGGTGGTCTTCTTGAACTTTCTGTCTAGGGATTTGGAGACCCTGAATGAACCTGCACTACTCGGTGTGAGTTTTTATTTGGAGTGTATTGGACAGCCTAATGGTCAACCCTCAACTTCCTCATTTCTTCCATGTAAGATTCTCGTAAAAGATGCAGATTCTTTGGGAGTGAAGGACTTGCCTTAAAGGGGCCTCTCTCAGAAAGCACTGAGGATCCCTGACAGATGGCAAAGTTCTCCCGACAGAGCCCGATGCCATCTTTGGGGTGTCCAGGAGTCCCGGTTCTCTCTCCTTCTACCCACTGTCCACGCTCTCCCTCGCCCTGGCCTTGACCCAGCTGGCGACTTTGTTTGTTTGTTTGTTTGAGGTAAAGGTGTCACTCCGTGGCCCAGGCTGGAGTACAGTGACATGATCACCGCTCACCGCAACCTCACCCTCCTGGACTCAGGCATTCCTGCCTTCTTAGTCTCCTGAGTAACTGGAACTTTAGAGGGCATGCCGCCACACCTGGTTCATTTATTTTTTGCAGAGTGGAGCTCTCGCTCTGGTGCCTAGGTTGGTCTAGAACAAGCCCCCTTCCTGCCTCGGCCTCCCAAAGTGCTGGGATTACAGTCATGGGCCACCACACCCGGCCCCATCTGATGACTTTTCTTAACTTTGCCAAGGCCAGTTCTTCCCATTTATTCCTTCAGCCAGTGCTGAAGCTGCCCCTGTCGTGTGCTAAGCAGGTGTTTGTCCAGGCTGAGCATACAGGGAAATGAGCAAGCCCTCCGGAAACAATCCTTGACGCCTTCTCGAACAGCAGTTCCACTGTGTGTCTACCGTGAGTGTCTCTGATTCCCCAGCGGGGGCCAGATCCCAGCCCTTGGCTCCCCAAAGCCCTTTGTGCCTCTGCTGAGGTTCATGCATATGTTGGTCACCCCGCTGAAACTGTAGAGAAAGAGTTTATATCTCAATATTTTAGGGCAGATTTTCTAGTTGAACTTGTATGTCCAAGGATGGCTGCCATGACCAAGTGTAGATGTTAGAGCCTGAGCCACAATTTTCCCTCCAGAGTTTAATATCAGAAAACCACGATTCTAGTTCCAATGCTGTCCCACCAGCTATGTGGTCTTAGGTAGATCAGCTCGCTTTTCTGGACATTAACTGCCACTTGGAAAGTAAAACTTCTGTCTCCTGAAATAAGTTCCGGTTCTATTCTGTCCTGTTCTGTCGATGACATTGAAAATAACAGGAAGCCACCTGACCACGGTTTTATAACGTCCATACACTGCCCACTAAAGTGTCCTTTTATGAGGCTCGTGGTTTCTTGAAGATTTTGTGTCCCTAACCTCTGCCCTCTTGTCCATTTTGACATAACAGCTGTGGTTTGGGCTCTGGACGTAGTGTTGGCCAACAGGTCCCAAACCAGGGTGTACCTAGTTTGTTTCATGACCTTGAGGCAATATTCTCAGAATTTCCAGTTCTCCTGTGCTGCAACCTTATCAGTAGCAGCTGCAAAGAAAGTAAGATAACCCGTAAAAGCACTAGAGAAAAAGGACAAAAAATGATATAAATATAGCACGAAAAGTATACTGACAGTTCCTTTAGTTTAGTTCCTACTTTCAAGGCCTATACAAAACTGATCTGTTTACTGTTTACTTTGTGCTTTGATAAGGTCACATTGGAGTCTTGATGACACAGTTTCTAGCTGCATACATCGTAGCTGTTCCCGTCTGTAATTTAAAAATCATTACTCTCGCATTGAATCTTTTAAAGTCAATGCTTGATTTTTATTGCTGCTGTATGTAGTAGTAAATATTTTGGCTTTTGAATCTGATCAGATGATATGTTATTCTTGCTCTTAACATTAGGCTTTTGAGGCCGGGTGCAGTGGCTCACACATAATCCCAGCACTTTGGGAGGCCAAGGTGGGAGGATTGCTTGGACCCAGGAGTTCAAGACTAGCCTGGGCAACATAGCGAGACCTCATCTCTATAAAAATTTTAAAAGGAGATTAGCCTGGCGTGGCAGTGCATGCCTGTCGTCCCAGCTACTCAGGAGGCTGAGACGGGAGAATCACCTGAGCTCAGGAGGTCAAGGCTGCTGTGAGCTATGATTGTGCCACTGTACTCCTGCCTGGGTGACAGCAAGATGCCTCAACACAAAACAAACAACAATAACATTAGTCTTTTGAACCCGGTCCGATGAAAAACTATGCCTGCTCTTTACATTAGTCTTCTCGAAGCTGCCATTTGTACGCACTTTGGTTTGGACAGCTAACCAAACCATGAGTTTCAGAAAACAAGCCACCTGTGTGGCCGTCCTCGAGAGGTCCGGCTCCTACATTCCTGTGGCTTATGGAAGTCCTGGTGTGACACTTGTCCAGGTGGCAGGAATTCTGTATGCTGAGTCCAGCTTATGCCCTTGTTCCACCCATGGTCTTTATTCTTATCATGGGGCTGCAGTCTCTTAGAGCCTCAGCTGTTCCCTCTGGACCAGGAAGCTTGTCTCGGTTGGAAGGGGCTCTTGGGATGAACTCAGTAGTGCGTCAATTGACATCTACGTGAATAAACCAGATGAATACAGGAAGCGAGCTGGTGGAGAGGCATAGATGAAGGGTCTCTTTGTGGAAGCACTTAGAGCTTTGGGGGAGCCTTTGAACCCCTCGTCCTGCAGCAACCATTTAACATGCGTCTAATGTATATCTTCTGGTGTGGGTCTTCAGGTGTAGACATGGATGGACTGAGTAAGGCACATCAGGGCAGTAGATATCTGTCCAGCAGCCCCTCACTCTGGGCAGTGTGTGTGGTCCAAGGGCAGGGGGTGAGGTTTGTTTCTGGAAAACTGCTATGTGGCTGGCATCTCTGTCTTAAGCATCATCTCCCCTGTCCTGGCTATGAAATGTCAGACCTTGGCAGGAAAGCCAAAGAGCTTTTTCTTTAAGTGGAGGGCCCTTTGCCTAGCGAACGAATGAAGTTTCAGCAGTGCGTGGGAAGGGCCTGGCCCGGTGGGCGGAGATTTGCTCTCCCATCAGGGGATGATAACTTGGGAACCAGTTCCCACCACAGCCCACCTGTTCCAGGTCTTTGCACCCGCCAGGGCAGTGGTGGGGATTTCAGACAAGCCCGAATGTCCTCAGCAAGAAGATCTTATTGACGCAAAGACTAGACAGTCATTGAGCCGGTTGGTGTTTCTGCCAACACTCCTCAGAATCCATGAAATGGGCTGCCGTACCCCACGCCTGGCCCCAGACTGGAGCCTGATGGGACAGGAGCGTCGCCCTGGTGCTCACTGCCCGCTCTCTAATCCAGCTTCCTCTTCCGGCAGGACATCGACGGCCAGGCGCTGCTGCTTCTGACCCTCCCGACGGTGCAGGAGTGCATGGAGCTGAAGCTGGGGCCCGCCATCAAGCTGTGCCACCAGATCGAGAGAGTCAAAGTGGCTTTCTACGCCCAGTATGCCAACTGATGGCCCGCCATCGCTATGATGCCGTCTGAGAGGTGCCCGGAACTGGAGCTTTGGCTTTCTAGGATGTGCTTAATGGTACATACTTAAGTCACACCAAAAAGCCAGAAGCCCAAGACCGCCTCCGCCCACCAGCCTGTTTGCTATCTGTGTTTGAAAAACAAACCCGAGTCCCAGGCATTCGCCTCTGGGGAGTGTCAATCACAGTCCTTCCTCGGACCCTGCGAGACATGGACCAGCCTCTTCGTACGTTGATGTTTCTCCTTTTTTCCCCGGCAGCTCCCTGTGACCACGGTTTCCTAAATGGAAGCCCACAGCCTTTGGAAACTTTTTTTTATTTTTTCAGTTGGGATCTCTTTGACGTCTAGGCTGGAGTGCAGCCTCCAACTCCTGGGCTCAGGCGATCCTTCCATCTCAGCTCCCCAAGTAGCTGGGACTACGGACATAGGCCACCATGCCCAGCTAATTTTTTTTTAAATTTTTGTAGAGGTGAAGTCTCGCTTTGTTGCCCAGGCTGGTCTCAAACTTCTGAACTCAAACAGTCCTCCCGCCATAGCCTCCCAAAGTGCTGAGATTATAGGCCTGAGCCACCGTGCTCAGCCTCTCTGAAACTTAGCATATGTGATCAGGGAAGATGCTCAACCCCTTGCTGTCGTGTTTGGGGAAGTCTCTCTCGGGCACACTTGGAGAAGCCCCTTCCTACTATGCAGTGACTCTGGTTGCATGGCAACTGCTGTCACTGCAGCTTGATTTTGGTAGTGACACCTTTGTCAAACACAGCTGTAGTTCGGTGACATTTCAAGATGCGGTTCTAAACAGATGGACTAAGCCTCCGTCCTCTGTCAGAGGTGCCTTTTAGGAGGGATGGGGTGATAAGGAAGGCTGACATCTCTTTGCACCAAGATGGTTTTTCTTGAGCAACTGAATCCTGGGTGTCTGTAGAGACAGACTCCAGCTGCATTCTTTTAATGGACTTCAGCTATCTCCAGTGTTCTCATTTAATTGCAGCCAGAGCAGGGAGTGACTCCTTCAGAGAGATGTTGTATTATGTTTTGAAGGAGACGCTTGACTTCAGAGAGCAAGGATGGGAAGAGATTTGGAGAAAGCATCTCATGAGCCAGCTACGGCCTGTTGGGAGGATCACCGTGGCAGGTCACAGCGAGATAGTCCTTCTGAGTATCCGTTCTGTTTACTTCCACTCTGGCATGCTACATAGGCACCAGGCGTGATGAGGCGTGAGTTCCTGGCATGCCACATACCAGCGAGCACTGAATCTGGAGTCTGCTGCCTTGCCTCCTGGCTTTGCTAAGAATGAACTCTGTGGTCTTGGGTGATTTCTCCTCACTCTGGACCTGGGTTTCTGGAAGGTGACAGGTCTCGGCACAGAGGGGTCTGGCAGTCTCCCTTTGCCTTTGACATGTGCAGGCTAGAAAGAGAGGGGCAGATTGGTTGAAACCAGAAAAAGGAAGGAAAGAAAGCGTGCATCCCCAGCTTTGCTTCTGCTGTTCCTGCATCTCGCTTCTGAGGGTGTTCGTGAAATTTCTTGGGCTGTTTTCATTAAATCCACTAAGTCATGTGCAGACAAATCGGTGGCTCTGAGAATTGACTGGCCTCTTGCCCTGGATGTCGTCTGTGTCTCATCTTGAGTGAGCTGATACCGTCCGTTCAGACCACATGGGCTACAGTATTCTTATGTGGTGATTGCCTTTTTTTTTTTTTAATTTTTTTGGTAGCGACAAAGTCTCACTGTGTTGCCCAGGCTGGTCTCAAACTCCTGAACTCAACTGATCCTCCCTTCTCGGCCTCCCCAGACTGCTGGAATTACAGGCGTGAGCCACTATGCCCAGCTGCTAAATGCCTTTCCAAACACATGCAAGGAATCCAAACCTTCACGTGGTCCTGAAGTGGACACTGAAAGCAGAGGCTTCACACCCTCCTGCTGCTTCCCGACCACAGTGACCTCGAGCCCGTCTCTTGGACTGGAGTCCCAACAATTCCCGTCAGATCATGTGGTGGGCTCACTAGCTGCCTGCATTTCTGCAGCATTTTAAGGCATGTTGGGCTGTGGAATGCTGAAATCCTTGATGGCCGAGGCTAACCTTTCTTGACATTCTGCAGCGGTTGCAGCCGAAATGAAAACCACGTATCTCGCGGTCAAGGCCTTTGGGTCTCCCATGCCACTGACTTCTACAGCCAAGTTTTAAGCTTTGGCAGAGGGATCTGTCTGAAGATGCAGATGAGAAGAGAAGCCCTGCACGATGACCGGCTCTGTCGTGAGGACGGAAGCATCCCTGGGTTGCCTGGTTGGCCGGCAGTTGGACACGTCTCTTCTAAGCTCAAGTTTTGACCTCTCCTCAGCCTCCTTCCTCTACCTTCTCAGCCTCATGCTTTTGGCCTTAAATGCTCAGTCTTGTGGAGTTAAACTCTGTCAAACGAGTGGAGAGGGCATCCATTTCAAGATCTTTGGCATTTCCCCCGCACTGACTCTTTTGTGATCCTTCACTGTGGCCTTTTCAAGCTGAGCTCTTTCTGTTTCATTTGAGACGGGGATAAGGAACGCCGTGGCTCCTTCATCACAAGTGCTATGGGACGAATGTCACTTCTCTTGCCCTTTCCAGCTGTGGCATGGAGGAGGAGGTGCTAACCTGAGTGAAGAGATCTCCTGGGGTGGGGGAGACAGTTGCCAAACCCAACCAGAGAACCGGAAGGCGGCCCAGGCAGGATATGGCCATCTCCGTTGCCAGGGAAAGCATTTGCTTCCCCTAGGACCGAATGCCCAAGACTCTCCTTATCCTCCATCCTTACAGTTCACTTCATCTCTGTTTGTGCCGTAGTGGCCAGTGGTCACCATCAGCTCTGTGGACACATGGTAAGGAGTTGGCTGTGAGCACAGCACAGGACTTGCCTGGAGCCATCATCATGGAGGTTGTCCAGGAGCCCTCTCTCCAGCCCCTGGAGAGAGCCAAAAATAGAACCAAGGAGGTGCTTTTCCTCTGACTGTCACCAGTGCCCTCCTGAACTTGGCTTCTGTGGAAATTTCCGCCGTGCTGGGTGTGCTTCACATCAGCAACGATTCTGTTCCAGAATTGGAACGTGGTCATCATTTCTCTAGGATTCACCTCTCACCAGCCTCTGTCTTAAAAAATAGGGCCAGTTTCCAAGGAGAATTTTGCTGTGTTGTATCCCTGTTGATTCCAGATGAAAAAGTGGATTTGATGCGTGTATCCCCCATGCCACTTCAGCCCCTAAGCCAAAAATGTCTTGATCTGTCTCTCTTGGCTCCTACTTTGGGAACAAAGTCCTCTCGTGTGCCAGGCCCCAGGTACCCTACGCCTCTCCTCACCCCCTGGAGCCAGCTAAGCAGACGCCCAGCAACCCGAATCCCATGTAAGCCTGGGAAACGGAAACGCCGCCATGACTTTCACGGCAAGAGCCCATCACTCAGCCTGCCCTGAAACTAGCAGTGCTTGTGGCAGCCCCTGGCTTCTTGACCGCGTGTGTGCTGTGTGGTAAAAATACCCTGTCTACAAGAAGTACAAACGTTTACAACCTAAAACGAACAGGGCACTGTCGGCATTCCAGAACTTCTGCGTTTCCAACCCAATGAAAACAAAACCTAGTTCACTTCGCCACAGAACTCCATGGCTTGGAGAACTCATCTGTCGCTTTCAAAATTGGGTTCGTGTGGTCCAGCTTTGAGTCCCACGTGATGTTTGAGCCATATAGCTTCTAGGTTCCTGTTCCTCATTTGAGCCTATGTGAGAGCTGATGGCCTGCGTTGGCTTTGATTTTGTCCCCCAGTACATTGAAACGATGCAAACTTTTAACACTGTCATCTCTGACCCTCCTACAACCTCTTGATCATTTTTGAAAATGGGTCTCGTTTCCCTGATTTATCTCATAGAATTTTGAGTGTTTATTGGGCCAGTCCCGGGATTTGCCTTCTGTCTCGCACCTAACACCCCTTTCTAAGAGCTGTTTTCTCCCTTAGTTTTAGAAGCACTAGGGGTTTTCATACTTATTTTATAGAACTTGCATTTATATTTATTTCTGTATATAGAACTAAAGCAAAAAAAAATGCAGTAGTGTTAAAATCTTTGTTGTGGTTTGAGCATCCTTGCTGCTTTTGGGTTAAGATGGTGAATCTAGGCTCCACTTCCTCTGTTTTCTGTCTCTAGAAAGCTGTGATCGAATGTGCAATTATTTGAAAGGAAAAATCGTGAATTAAGATACCCGTAATTTTCAAGGAAAAAGTCCTTAAAGTAATATCCATACTGCCCATGTCTCTTTGGTGCAATAATTAAATAGCAATGGAAAACTGTATTGCCAACTCTTACGATTTAATGATTCTCTTATTCACTCACTGTCCTTTTCTGTTCAAGAGTTTTCTGAGAATTACTTTGCCTCCTTTAACTTAGTTGAACTTTTAAGTTGATTAATTCTTGTGGCTTTAATCACTAGAGTGGTTTACAGATCCCCAAGACATGATATGATAAAATTAAACTGTGCTATGTGTGACCTATGTAGTTTATCTAAAAACTGTTCCTTGCTGACACCCAGTGCTGCCTTGGATTTTGGTCCAAAGCCTCTCTAGCTTAAATGATAAATAACAACTCAAACAAACTTCTGGGGCCATGGTCTCTCCATGTTGTTCATTGTGTTTTAAAGGCGAGCATTTGGCCCCTGTTGGTAAATAGGTCACCCACTCTATCAGCTGAGCAGTGAGTGCTTCGTGGACCAAAGAGATGCACTCAAGAAAAAGGAAAGTTCTAGGACAATCGTTGCCTGAACATCACCTTGGGATGGAACATCCGAGGCAAATTCTTTAAATGACAAAAGTAATCATCTCACTTGTTCAGAACGGGAGCTAGCATGATGTCCAGAAGCATAAACCCTCCCTCGTTGTGAATGTCAAAAGCCCTTTCGCTGTTTTGCTTCCAGTTTGAGTAGTCTGTACCGAGATGGGGTTCCTCTCTTGAGTATGTTTTGGTGCATAAAAGGGAAACGTTGGTGTCTTTGCTTTTGAGATTTGCAGGACAAAGGGCATGCTGTTAGTTTGCTGTAAGATTGTATTCTGTATATATGTTTTCATGTAAATAAATGAAAATCTATATCAGAGTTATATTTTAATTTTTATTCTAAATGAAAAAAGAACCCCTTTTTACTTGAAAAAATTGTAAGCCACATTGTTAATAAAGTAAAAATAAATTTTACGGTGGTGTTTGTGTCTTTGTGTTGGAGGTTATTAAATATTACTTTTAGGGTTTGTGTTCAGGTTATTTTGTTTTGAATTTGTTTTGTTTTGTTTTTACCAGTGCTCTAAGCATCCGTTTCTGGATCGTTCATAACCATGGCTCTCGAAGTCCTGGAACTTCCTGCTCAAAGAACTTGTGTTATTGTTTTTTGTTGCTAAAGCATTACTGTGTGTCCTCACATGACCACCTCTAGCTTCCTGTTTTCAGCCATCTTAGTTAGTCTAGGATTACCTGATGCTTTAGTAGAAAGATTGCTTTATTTCTAGCTCTAGCCAGGCACGGTGGCTTACGCGTGTCATCCCAACACTTTGGGAGGCAGAGAAGAGAGGATTGCTTGAGCCCAGGGGTTTGAGAAAAGCCTGGGCAACTTGGCCAGACCTCGTCTCTACAATAAATTTAAAAACTAGCCAGGTGCAGTGGCTCACACCTGTAATCCCAGCACTTTGGGAGGCAGAGGCAAGATGGTTGAGCCCAGGGGTTCGAGACCAGCCTGAGCAACTTGACAAGATCTTATCTCTACAATAAATTGAAAACCTATCCAGGCACGGTGGCTCACACCCGTCATCCCAGCACTTTGGGAAGCAGAGGCAAGAGGGTTGTCTGAGCCCAGGGGTTCAAGACCAGCCTGGGCAACTTGGCAAGGCCTTGTCTCTACAAATAAATAAATAAATAAAATTAGCTGGGCGTGGTGGTGCACACCTGCTACTCGAAAGGCTGAGGCAGAAGGATCACCTGAGCCCAGCAGGTCGAGGCTGAGGTGGCCATGATTGTGCCACTGCACTCCAGTCTGGGTGACAGGGTGAAACCCCGACTCAAAAAGAAAAAGCTTTATTTCTAGGAGAGCAATAATTAAATAGCTGTATTTACGTTCATCATTTCCCTTTCACTGTCACAAACTTGACACCTAAAAGGGAGAGGAAGACCCTTTGCCACCCATGTCACTGCCGTGAGCTCTCAACAGACAGAATCTGCACCCTCCCTCTCCAGCACCACAGATTCAGGCCACGTCACCCGGGGCAGAGATGAGGAAGAAGGGGACAGGAGACACTGAGGTCGTGGAGGCGGAGGACACACAAGGATTTCTCTTCGTCCATCCCAGCCGGTGTCAAGCATCTTTCTTCACTTTAAGTACATTCTCCTGCCCTGCTGACAACCAGGTTCTGTAGACAGCAGCTTTCCTTTGGTTTGAATGATGGAAACTTATTTTATTAGAAAAGCTTTTGTAACAAAAACAAAGCCTAGCCGGGCTCGGTGGCTCGGCCTGTCATCCCGCGCCTTTGGGAGGCTGAGTTGAGTGGATTGCCTGAGCCCGCGGGTTCGAGATTCGCCTGGGCAGCGAGACCTCATCTCTACAATAAATCAAAAAAATCAGCCAGGCATGGTCGCGCATGCTTGTAATTCCGGCTACTCGGAAGGCTGAGGCGAAAGGATCGCCGGAGCCCAGCAGGTCGAGGCTGCGGTGACTGGGAGCGGCCACCGCACTCCAGTCTGGGTGACAGAGTGAGACTCCAACTCAAAAACAAAAACAAAAACAAAGCCTAAAAGAGCCAAATGGGAAACATTGTTCATTTTCTCAAAATGCTCCAGAAGCAAAGAGGTCAAGGGCGAAATGGCTGAGTAAATAGGGTCATTGGATTTCCGTTTTTCCTTGAAAGTCTGAATATAAGTCTTGCACAGAAAGACTGAACATCTAATAAAACAAAGCAGAGCACTGTCCCACATCGCTACATGGAGGCAGAGAAAAAAAATCTGTATTTGTTTCCATGTTGCCACCAAACACTTATTGTTCATTCTTCCACTCTCCAGCAAGGCTGTTTATAGCTTCCAATTCACTGAAGTCACTTCCTCTTTGTCCCGAGGTCTGGGCTGTGACAACTTTGAGGCTGTGGGAGAGTGATACTCACTGGAGCTTCAAAGGCTGCGTTTAAAAAATGCTGTTGATGTGAACATGACCTTGGGTGATTCCCTATGAAGACCGGGCATTTTATCAGTCTGCTGAAAATACGACCTCAAAATAATAGATGAGCCACAAAGGTTTGCCAGGGAATAATTTCACCAAGAGGGTCTTACGGGGTCAGCCCAAGCCTGGGTTGTCACGCACCCCATTTAATGCAGTTCGTTTGTTCTGTCAAAGTATGTTGCGTGGCATTTTCCTGTAGCTGATGTGTCTAAATGGTGCTTCACAGTAATAAGTCAAAAGAAAACTGTCTTTGTCATTCCAAATGCGGGCAAAACACAACGACCGCCACCATCATGCCTCTCACCCAGCCCTCAAATTTGTTTTGTGATAGTTATTGCCATTTTTTATTTCTGGAATGATAGATGTGTACAGTTCTGTGTATATTGTAGGGAGAGAGAGAGACAGAAGAGGCAGACACACCAGGGCAAGGTCAGCTAACACTGACCAGGAGGAAGAATACAAATGTTGCACTTTTCACGGGGTTGTGATACAGTGTTCTACTAGCCAAGTGTGTAACAGGAAAGCTCAGTTTTCTGTAAAAGGTAGAAATAACATCCATGTATGGACAGCCAGAGGATTGGACATTAGATCAATATCATATGGCTCTAGGCAGAGTATTGGCGTGTGGTGGTGAAGGCTGTTCCTGGTGTCACGGGGCACCATTCTCAGCTCCTGGGCCCTGACCACTTGCTCATGGGTCACGGTGGGCTCCACAGACATTGTCTCCTTCACACCCACAGCAGGAACCTCAGCCACCCGGGCCCACCCAATCAAACCTTGAGAGTGGGCAATCCACCTGCCATTTCTAGATTCAGTCGAAGCACACACCATGGAGTGCAGGCTCTGGCTTCTGCAAGAGTTGACCAAAGGGCTCACGTGACCACAGGTGAAGGGGTGTTCATGTCTTAGAGCACCGACTTGGATGACAGCTGTCCAGAAACCTTGATGGAGAAACTCCCTTGTGTTTTATTTCCACTGTTTTTGGGGGGAACGGGGGGCAGGGTCTTGCTCTGAAGCCCAGGGTAGACAGCAGTGAAACAATCTTACCTCACTGCAGCCTCAAGCGCTGGACTTAAGCATTCCTTCTGCCTCAGCTTCCCCAGTAGCTGGGATTACAGGCGTGTGGCACATGCCTGGCTGTTTTTTGTGTTTTTGAAGAGACAAGGTCTCACTAGGTTGCCCAAGCTCGAATTCCTGACTTTGAGAAGTCCTTCTGCTTCAGCCTCCCAAAGGGCTAGGATTATGGTCAAGAGCCACCATGGCCAACCCCTTGTGTAATCTTAAGCTCTCAACTTTATAACAGCACCTGACATTTGCTTTCCCTCCGTCCCTGCCTCAACGTTTATTTCCCCTCATTTTTGCTGCTTGAGTGTTTTCTTAAATGAAACACTAGCGTATAAGCTTTGCCTCAAACCTTTTTATCTTTGGAACCCCAGGTAAGACCATGGGTGCGGCGGGGGGAGTTTCTAGAAAACAGCCCCTCAGCATGGGAGTTGGGAGTCAGACCGCCTTGTGTCTGAAAGCAGGAAGGACCCTTTTGCTCATAGTACATAGGGTGTAATATCCTGACCCAGTGACGTCGTAGACTTTAAAGCTTTTGCCTCTGGTTAATTTGGATACACAGCAGGCGGAAGGCATGTTTATGAGAGATTAAGTGGTGACTGCTTTTGGCGGGGCAATGACATTAATAAAGATGATGGGTAGGGTAACTGTATTTGGCATCCCTGGCCTTGAAAGAGGAAAATAGTCCATGTATGGAAGCAAAGCAACTTATCAGCTCAAGGGCTTCTAAGACAGCTTTCAAAGATACTTTCATCTTCAGCCACAGGGAAGACCTGCTGAAAACAAAACCCAGCATCTGGTGATAAGAGTGGTAGAGTTCTAGAGCTCGAAGAGATATTAAATGTGCAGCTTTGACAGAATTTCAAAGTTGGAGCCCTGATAGGGAAAGAGTAAACCTCTGATACCTGGCATGGGTCATTGAATAAGTGAACCAGGAATCTTGAACCTTAAATGTCTCAGAACACGACTCATTGGCAGAAGCGTACCTAGCACGTGGGCTTTGCAAAATGGCATCATTCTCAAATGAGTCTCCCTTTGACCCATCGTTGCTTCCACCATAATAACCAGATTTAGGTCTCAGCATGGCCAAGGAAAATACAAACCCCGATCGAGGAAAAAGTCTACACATCAAAGGAATTACAGGATATAGCTAATGTACACCAACAGAAGTTGGGGAACGTGTATGAGCATAGGTGAAGATGTGAGACCAAGCAGGACGGGATATGGGGGGACTCACCTGAGACCTGGGATTCAATATTTTTGCAAAAATTACTTGAAGCCAGCCTAACAATTACCCAAGATGGCTTCCAGATGTTGGCTTAAAGTAAACAAGTTGGAAATGCCAGAATGTCCTTGTCATACTATTGAGGAAGATGCCAAAATACTGGAAATAGAGTGGATGTGCCATGAACTCCGGGGCCAGGCTGACTCTCCTATTTTTGTTTGTTTGTTTGTTTGTTATTTTTTTGAGTTGGAGTCTCACTCCATCGCCCAGGCTGGAGTGCAGTGGCACACTCGTGGCCACCCCACCATCAACATGCTAGACTCCGGCATTCCTTCCGCCTCAGCCTTCCAAGTAGCCAGAACTACAGGCACACGTCACCACATCTGGCTAATTTTGATTTATTGTAGAGATGAGGTCTCACCAAGTTTCCCAGGCTGGTCTCAAACCCGTGGGCTCAGGCAATCCACTCGCCTCAGCCTCCCAAAGTGCTGGGATGACAGGCTTGAGCCACCATGCCCAGCCATGTCGACACATTTTAAGAAATGTTATCTATGTCAAGATGGAAATGCCAGAATGGAACAAGGCGGAAATACCAGCATGTCCTTGTCATACTATCGAGGAAGATGCCAAAATACTGGAAATCGAGGAAAACCAGGGCCCGGCTGACTCTCCTGTTCTTTTGAATAATTCAGCTCTCAGGGATACTGGGCATTTTAACGTCTGGCTGGCTCACAGTATGGACGGCATCGTGCCAACTGGAGCTGGCAGGCAGGAATCTCGTGGGCAAAAGGACATGCATACCAGAGAGTAGAAGGTATACCCCACAGACATCAGAAGCAGCCAGCCTGAGGGAACAGGTATGGCATCAATTCAGGAACTTTGTCCCGTAGGGGTAGAATGCGGTCCTCCCAGCTGCTACATGTGCACTGACCCTGTAGCGGGAATCTTTACAGAGTCAGGACACCAAGACCAGGAAGCAACTTTATTCGTACCAGCAATGACTCAGCGGATTCACATCCAAAGGCCGAGCCCTGAGTGTAGGGGGCCATTGGCTTTTACACAATTTTAGCTTCCCTGCCCCCCCATAAGGCTCACTTATTAGTGACATACTGGCTAATTGGGTTTTTCATAGCTCAAGTTTACAGCAGACTTACCCTGCGCATTACAGATTGGAGTCACATTCCTTTCTAATATGTATCATCCAAGAAAGTCTTTATCTTATGGTGCTAGAAGAACCCTTTTATCATCCTGGGAAGGCTTTTATCTTGTTGTACTAAGTGTGGGGGGATCCCTATTATGTCCTGGGTAGGCCTTTACCTTATGAGGCTTGGGGAAGGAGCCTTCCTGCCTCAAACCAATGGCCATAATAAGGTTATGTGTTCCCAGGAGCTTGAAGACACAGATATCCGAGCAGTGGGAGTAAGATTGGCCCTTCTTATATTTATTCCTAGTGACTCAATTGTTGAATAGTTGCCCTGTGGGACACAGGGCGCTGATGTCCTGGAAGCTGTGGCACTATCACCGGCTGCTTTAAACTTGTCGTGTAAGTGAACCAGGGAGCAAAGAAAACAGTTTACATGCCTGGGTCCATGTGGAACTCGTTGGATCCGCACAGCGGGGACAGAGAGGAGCGTGTCAGAAACCCAGGGGATTCGGTGGGGCATTCTGTTAGAATTAGTGTGCCACCGAGAACTGACTGGGCAATTGAGGCAGTGGGGTCCAACATAGCAGCTCAGTGGGTTCTTGGGAGGAGGATGTTCTGGATCATTCCTCAGAATCTGGACCAGCAGATCAGCCAACCAGAACGTCACAGTACAGGAAAGAGTTGATGAGACTTACTTATTTACAAGACTTGCTATGGCAAAGGGAAACTCAACTTCCTAAACTTAATTAAACTTTTGTTTGTTTGTTTGTTTTTTATGGAGAGGTTGACTGCCTTCCACCTTGAAGAACTGGACTGGCATTTTCCTTCCTGGGGAAAAATATGAGGGTGTCGTGTTCTCAGAGGATGAGAGCCGGATATCATGGGAGAGTGTGAGTGCCTCTGAGTGCGACAGGAATGGACGGTGTTGGGTCAATTCATGGACTTCCCAGATTTGCTCACTTGCACTGCTATTGCATGGATAGCTCCAGTCACAGCTGCTGTTAGCTCGTCTTCCAGAACTGATGTCTCCCCCAGCCCGGGGCTCACCCTCTCTCCCACCCAGCATGGTGGCAGCCTCAGGCATTGGTAGCCAGAACTCACTGCACCTGATATAGCTGGGATGTTTGTCCTTTCCAAAACTCGTGTTGGCATGTGAGCCCCAGTGTTGGAGGTGGGGCCTGGTGGGAGGTATTGGGGTCATGGAGGCAGATCCCTCTTGACGGGCTTAGTGCTGTTCTGTTCATGAGTGGGTTCTCACTCTATTCGTTTTCACATAAACTGATTGTTGAAAAGAGCTTGCACCACCTCCTCCATCTCCTCTCTTGCTTCCTGTGTCACCCTGTGATGCCTCTGCTCCCTCTCCACCTTCCGCCATGATTGCAAGCATCCCGAGGCCTCACCAGAAGAAGATGACAGCACCATGCAGAGCTGTGAACCAAAATCACCCAATCTCAGCTATTCCTTGATAGCAACGGAAAACGGACTAACACAGCACCCGACCCAGCCAAGCTCTCCTCCCTCCCACCATTCCTGGGCCCAGATGTAGCATGGGGGTGTGGAATTTGGCTGCTACAGGGGATAGGAAGTGCTATGGAGTTCATGTCCCACAGGGTGAACTTTGATCAAGGAGCTACAGGAGGTAGCCAGCAAATCAATCCCTCTCCCAAATGGACCCCCCCCCACCGCCATATGGTGACTCTGTACGGTCTGTCCTGAGACAACCCCTATCTCTGGACGACACTTGTGGAATCACGGCCAGCCCTAGAATACGTCACCGGCAGTGAGTTTTCCTCGGTGCACGCCTTCCTTGTTTCAGCCTGAGATTGCTTCCTCCCCTCTGATAAAGCATCAGTTTGTAAGCTTTTTCTCAGGATCCATTTTCTAGGGAGCTCAGCTGAAACACTAGACATTTGAAAGTAGCTATTATTATACTCACATAGGCAATTTGCAAATGATAATGACAAAATATTCTGGTATAATTCAGCAGTCATCTAGGGCCTGGGAAACCCACCAGCCTTCTGTAATTAGGATGCTTTTAATATGAATTACTTTTTGGAATTACTTTAAGACACGGGTTAGAGGTTAAAATTTAAAATGGTCTTTCTGATGATTAAAGTAATATGTGTGCATGGTAAACATTTGGAAAGTAAGGGACAGTTATTAAATTTTTCCATGATCTCATTATTTTCGATTACCATTAAATCATATTTCCATGAATATAAACACAATATTAAAATCAAGTTGTTTATGCCATTGGAAAGATTTTCACTTTTTTTATAATCATGGTCTGTGAGATTGAGTCAACATTTTTATATTAATTTTTTATCTTAGATGGTCCAATGAAATTTCAAATAATTCAACGCAATATAACAAACGTGTATATGTACCCCTCACCCAGCTTCTAAAACTATTATCATTCTTGTTAGGGTAAAGACAAGATGAGAGTGGATGGATAGCTGGAGAGAGGGGAGGAGGCATAGCACCAATAACCCAGAGATCCAAGTAAATGCAAAGAATTGCAACACACAAAAAGGCTAAGAAAGAAAAGTTTATATAAAAGTAAATTACAGAGAGAAAGAGAAGAAAGAAAGAAGATTCATCTCCCCAAGGAAGGGGAGGGAAACCAAAGCCAGGAAGCATGTGCTCAAAGAGCACGTGGCCACACCAGAGTCTAGCAAGGCAATGGCCGCTGGTTGCTTGTGGTTGAGTCCTTTTAACCATTGCCCTTGATGGGGAAAGATCCTTAAGGTGATTGGGTGGTGGTCTGCTTCCACGTCATCACAAAGGGGCAGACAAGCGCAGGTACTGATGTCAGGTGATGGACAGCAGACAGATGGGTGGGTTAGTCACATGATTGCTGCCATGGTGGGGCTTATTTGAGTCAAGTAGGTCACAAAGGGCTGATTAGGTTAGCCCTCTGGGGGGGTGGGGTTCCTGCAAGAGACTTGTTAGACATTTGTAATTCACAAACTCTTATGACTTTGGCCAGCCAAAATGTGATCTTTGATCTTGGGCCTTGACATATGGGAGTGCCAAAAAGAGTACACATTTTAAATAGGACGTTCACTCAAAAGATGGCATGAATCAAATGAATGCTAGCATCACCATGTGACAGGCAGGACGGTAAAAAAGAAATGGCAGAGCCGGGCTCGGTGGCTCAGCCTTGTAATCCCGCGCCTTTGGGAGGCTGAGGTGAGTGGATTGCTGGAGCCCGTGGATTCGAGACCCGCCTGGGCAGCGAGACCTCATCTCTACAATAAATCAAAAAATCAGCCAGGCGTGGTAGTGTGTGTCTGTAATTCCGGCTACTCGGAAGGCTGAGGCGGAAAGATTGCCGGAGCCCAGCAGGTCGAGGCTGCAGTGGCCAGGAGCGGCCACTGCACTCCAGTCTGGGCGACAGAGTGAGACTCCAACTCAAAAAAAAAAAAAAAAGAAATGGCAGAAGCACGGTTGAACGAACGTCACTACGCATTGCTATTGTAATTTAATTCAACCTCTAAAAGTAAGACATAGATAACGTCTCTTAAAATGTGTAGATAGTTTTTGGCACCACTGTACTTATTCTCCCACTGGTAGACTTCAAGTTATTCTCAGTTTTCGCTATAGCAGAAATGCCACCATGTCCATTTGTGTGTACCTCTTCTGCACACATAGTGTTGTGTCTTTAAAGGATGTTTCTAAAGGGGAAATTGCTGGGCCATGGAGAAACATTTTCAGCGTTCCTGGATGCTGCCACTGTTATCCTAAGTGGGGGTACCAGGCTGCACTCTTGCCAGAAGAGTGTGAGAGTTATCACTGCTCCATATCTTGACCCTCACTGAGCGGAGTTTTTAATTATTGCCAATCTGAGGAAGGCGGAGATGGGAATTCAATATCGTTTTTATTTGCATTTCCCTAGTCACCATTTATGTTTCACATCTTTCCATCTGTTTATTGGTCCTTCATTCTTTTTAAAATTGCCTATCCATCACCTTTACAGATTCTCATTGTGTCTCTGTCTCTTCCTCACTTCTCCCCCTTTGATTTACAAGGGATTTTTTTTTTTGAGTTGGAGTCTCACTCTGTCACCCAGAGTGGAGTGCAGTGGCCACTCCCGGTCACCGCAGCCTCGACCTGCTGGGCTCTGACGATCCTTCCGCCTCAGCCTTCCAAGTAGCTGGAACGACAGATGTGCGCTACCACACCTGGCTAATTTTTGATTTATTGTAGAGATGAGGTCTCGCCAAGTTGCCCAGGCGGGTCTCAAACCCACAGGCTCAGGCAATTCACTCACCTCAGCCTCCCAAAGTGCAAGATTACAGGCTGAGCCACCAAGTCCGGCTAGCAAGGGATATTTTTTAAATGTCTTGGCATTAATCATATATCAATTGTTTTGTGGTAGATTTGTTTTTCCACTCTGTTTTTGTATTTTGACTTTATTGTGTTCTTTGTAATTCAGACATTTAAAAAATTTTAATCTTGGGGCCGGGCGCAGTGGCTCAAGACTGTAATCCCAACACTTTGGGAGGCCGAGGTGAGGGGATTGTCTGAGCTCACGGGTACGAGACCAGCCTGGGCAACTTGGTGAGACCTCATCTCTACAATAAATCAAAAAAATTGACCAGGCATGGTAGCACGCACCTGTAGTTCCGGCTACTTGGAAGGCTGAAGTGGAAGGATCACCTGAACCCAGCAGGTCGACACTGGAGTGGCCATGAGTGTGCCTCTGCTCCAGCCTGGGTGATGAAGTGAGACTCTGACTCAAAAAAAAAAAAAAGTCCAGATACTGTGTCTATTCAGAGCATATATTTTAGAAAGATACTTTCTTATTTGTCCAATATTTCCTTCAAATTTCAGCTTTAAAAATTTATTCTGGCTGGGCTCGGTGGCTCAGCCTGTAATCCCACGCCTTTGGGAGGCTGAGGTGAATGGATTGCCTTAGCCCGTGGGTTCGAGACCCGCCTGGGCAGGCGAGACCTCATCTCTACAATAAAATCAAAAAATTAGTGGGCATGGTATGCACGCCTGTAATTCCGGCTACTCGGAAGGCTGAGGCGGAGGGATTGCCGGAGCCCAGCAGGTCGAGGCTGCGGTGGCCAGGAGTGGCCACTGCACTCCAGTCTGGGCGACAGAGTGAGACTCCAACTCAAAAAAAAAAAAACTTATTCTGACTGGACTCAATGGCTCAGCCTATAATCCCAGAACTTTGGGAGGCTGAGGCAAGTGGATTGCCTGAGTCTGCGGGTTCAAGACCAGCCCAGGCAATTTGTCGAGATCTCGTCTCTACAATAAATAAAAAAATCAGCCAGGTGTGATAGCACACATCTGTAGTTCCAGCTACTTGGAAGCCTGAGGAGGAAGGATTGCTGGAGCTCAGCACATCAATGCTGGGGTGGCTATGAGCATGCCACTGCACTCCAGCCTTGGTGACGGAGTGAGACTCCAACTAAAAAAAAAAGCACATTTTACAAAAAATCTCCATGAGTATATCCATCTCTTTATGGTTTTTGCATTTACTTTCTTGTTTAAGGAACCTTCTCTACTTTTAATACTTAAAAATATTCTCCTTCATTTTCTTTTAAAAGTTAGTGAATCTTGTTTTTTCCAACCTCTCTAGAATTGTGTTGGTGTTGGAGATGGTACTCCCTGTATTATTTAAAGTGATGGCATGAGGTTCCACTCCTGCCATAGAAGATTAATGTGTGCTCTGCACCTGTGATGACATGTAGCAGTGCTTCTCATTATTGCCTATCTGACAAGTATGGAAACAGAATGGAATGGATGTGAGAGGCAGTGAGTTGCCACATTCTGTTTTAATTGCCCAGCATCTACTCTTTCTTTATTAACTTGCTGTCCCACCCGTGTCTCATTTCAAGAGTACATACATGTGTGCTTCTGTGTCTGGCTCCATATTTGGTTTCATTGGTCTGTCTATCTTAGTGCCATTGCCATACTACCTAATAACTCTTGATACATGGTAAGGAAAATCTTCCCATCTTTTTCAGAGTTGTTTTGGCTATTCTTGATCTTTTGTTCTTCATTGTGAATTTTAGATTGAACTTGCTCAATTCTGTAGAAAACTCTGCGAGGGTATCATTGGAACTGTATCAAATGTATAGAAAAATTGGGAGAGAATTGACTTTTATCCCATTGAATCTTTCTGTTCAGAAGATGGTATAATTTTGTATCTATGCATGTCTTTTACATATCATTCAGTGAGGTTGTGATGTTTTACTCCATGAAAGTCTTGCATGTACTTTGTTGAATATATTCTCTAAATATTTTTATGGTTTTTGACCATCTTTTTTCTATTTTGTTTTGGTCATTATTGTTGGAACTCTACTGATGTCTGAATGTTAATATTCTATCCAGCAACTTCAGTGAACTCAAGTGAAAGGAATTGCCATTCTGAATTTTTTGGCCTTTTTTCTTAGGATGAGATGATTTCTATGTTTTTGGAATTTTGATTTGCAAGATCACTTTGAATGGGGGATTTTATTTTCTCTTTATTTATCTCTTTTTCATGCTCTGGTTTATCGGAGTGATGGTTTTGTGTTTGCTTCTGTCCTTCTCGTAAGCCAGGGAATCAGAGCTAGGTCTCATGTCGCTGGGGAGGGAGTGTCCCTGTCTGAGGCTGATGGGGGTGGTTGCTTACCCCATCACTGAGCCAGTGGTCAGCTTGGTTCATGTCCCAGTGGTTGAGCCTTGCCATGGTCCTTCTGTTCCCCAAGCTCATTTCATCAGGTTTCCAGTGATGATGGCAATTCTCTTCTGCCTTATTTTGTGGTTGGAGAAGGCCTGCCTCAAGCCGTGGCTCCAAGTGATGACCCTGGCCCCTGCCCCCTTCTCTCATGAGCACTTTACCCCACAAGAACTAAGCTTCCAGTGATAGCTGCTCATGTCCTGCTCCAGAACCCAGCAAGCCTCCAGCATCAGCCTCGCTCACCATATTGGGCTTCTGTATGTTCTCTGGCGTGTCGAGATATTTACCTTATTTTTGAGTTCTGACATAGCTTCATGATTTTCCTATCTTATCTGTTGCTTAAAAAAATTATTCCAAGCAGCAGGATACATTAGCACATGCTTCAAGAATGGAACTAAGTTTTGTATTATTCAGGCTATTTAGAAATGAGATTTTTAGCCTATGTGAAAATTTATATTGGCAAAGCATTCATTTAAGTTCTCATTCCCAAAATGCTCTGCTGGTTGACATTTTTAAATGTCTCTTCTGCATAGTTTAACTCTTAGTGAGACCTCAGTTTTTTACAATGGTTTGAAAAAACTGTTTTGCATATGATCCCCTTTGACTTCACATTCTAAATTTCTGTCACTGAGATGTGAGAAGTTGGAGTGGAGTCCATGCAGAGGGATCTGTTTTGTTCTGTGCTACACACTAACAGTGCCTATACTCTCTACAGTTTGAACAAATCCCTCCAGCCTCTCCCCTCTGTTGGCACGAGTGATTAAATAGTGTCTCAACAAACGCAGGTACGCTGTGCACCACTACTCACTGAATCCACTTGAAGAAGCATCCTTGACATGTAGATGGGCTGATTATGGCTAGATCAGCCCAGTGAGCCCCAACAGGTCCAGACTGTCTCTTCAAACGAACTGAAATGCAAACATTTTAGGAAGCACGTAAGCACGTGTGAAATGAACGTGTCTTGTCATAAGCCCAAGAAAACACTGAAACAAGAATGCATGCATCAAATGTATTACATACCTACTCAACGAATGCACCCTGCTAAGTGCAGTGGGACAAAGAATATCACCGTGTCGGTGGGTCTTCTAATGGCAGAAGCCGCCAAGAAGGGAGGCGGACCATGCACCTTGCGTGGAAATGGCTGCCAAGGGAAACAGAAGCTGACGTTTGTGCAATGCAGGTTCAGACAGTAGCTGAAGGAGAGGAGATTCCTTTGCAGATCCTTGTTCAAAGGCCCACCCTTGTTACTGGCCTGAAAGCTGGGGTTCAAAATTCAAATGCCTCCGAGACTCATCTGGGAAACAGCTGAGGGTGGGGGCTGGTAGAGATAATGGGAAACCAGGACCACCTGCCTAAGAAGGGCGTAGGGAGGGTCCTCCAGCAGCTCTCTGGAAGTAAGGGGGCCAGTTGGTGCCTTCTCTTCTGACTTTCCAAGGGGAACCAGAAGTACAGATTTTTATGTGAAATCTCTAACTTGTTGAATGCTGGCAAGAAATTCAATCATTGTAAAAATGACGTCGCTGCTGAGAACAAGAGCTTATATATGGAAATCCCTAAAGACTCCACCCCTAAAACTTAAAAACTAATCAATGAATACAGTAAAGTTTCAGGATACAAAATTAACACATAAAAATCAGTAGCAACAAACTATACAAAAAGAGAGTATTCTATCTACAATAGCTACAAAAAAATAAAATAACTAAGAATAAATTTAACCCAAGAGGTGAAAGACCTGTACTCTGAAAACTATACAATGTGGATGAAAGAAATTGAAGAAGACAAATAAATAGAAATATATCCTGTGTCAAAATGTCTATGTAAAACAAAGTGATCTATAAATTCAATGCAAAATTATCAAAATCCCAGTGTCCTTTTTTATAGAAATGGAAATAACAATCCTAAAATTCAATACTAAAAATAGAATTACTATATGATTTCACAATCTCATTTCTGGGTATTTACCCCCAGATTAAAAATGCCCCAGAGACATTTGGAATCATAAAATAAAATAAAATAAAATAAAAACCCACCTTGAATACCCAAAGCAATCATGAGCAAAAAGAACAAAACTGGAGGTATTATGCTGTCTAATTTCAAATTATGCTACAAAGCTATAGTAATAAAAATAGTATAGTGCTGGCAAAAAATAGACACATCAACCAATGGAACAGAGTAGAGAGCCCAGAAATAAACTTGCATGTGTATGGTCAATTGATTTTCAAAAAGGTGTCAAGAACACACAATGGGAAAAGGGTAGTTTCTTCAATAAATGATGCTGGGAAAACTGGATATCTACATACAGAAGAATGAATTTGGACCTTTATTTCACACCATTTCCAAAAATGAATTTATATTGAATTAAATACTTAAATGTAAGACTAGAAATGGTAAAACTAGCAAAAGAAAACACTGGGGGAAAGTGCATGACATTAGTCTGGGCAATTATTTTTTGGATTTGACCCCAAAAGTACAGGCAACAAAGCAAAAACAGACAAATGGGATTACATCAAACTAAAAAAGCTTTTGTATAGAAAAGGAAACAATTAATGCAAAGAGATTATCTATGGATTGGGAGAAAATACTTGCAAGCCATACTGTACATCCAATAAAAGGTTAATATACAAAATATATAGAGAACTCAAACAACTCAATAACAAGAAAACAGAAAACTCAATTTCAAGATGGTCATAGGATCTGATCAGATATTTCTCAAAAGAAGACATACAAATGGCCAACAGATCTATGAAAAAATGCTCACTGCCACTAATCATTAGAGAATTGTAAATTAAAGCTACAATGAGATATCATCTCAAACCTGTCAACTGGCTGTAACCAAAAAGTCGAAAGATCTGTGCTGGCGAGGATGTGGAGAAAAGGGAACCCTGGTACACTACTGGTGGGAATGTAAGTTAGTAGCGCCATTATGGAAGAAAGTATGGAGGTTCCTCAAAAAACCAAAGACAGAATTACTGTACGATCCCAGCAATTTCATTTCTGGGTATTTACTCCCCCAAATTTGAAATCAGTTTGTCGAAGAAATGTCTGCACTCTCATGTTCATGGCAGCTTTATTCACAGCAGCCAAGATTTGGAATCAGTCTGAATGTCCATCAACAGATGAATGGATTTTAAAAATTGTGGTATATACACATGTGTATACACTTATATTAAAAAATAAGACTGGGCACAGTGGCTCAAGCCTGTAATCCCAGCAGTTTGGGTGGCTGAGGTGAGGGGATTGCCTTAGCCCACAGATTCGAGACCAGCCTGGGCAACTTGACGAGACCTCATCTTTACAATAAATAAAAAAATTAGCCAGGCATGGTAGCACGTGCCTGGAGTTCCGTCTACTTGGAAGGCTGAGGCAGAAGAATCCCCTAAGCCCAGCGGGTCAACGCTGGGGTGGCTGTGAGTGTGCCACTGCACTCCAGCCTGGGAGATGAAGTGAGACTCCAACTCTAAAATAATAATAATAACAATAACAATAACAATAATAATGTGAGAACTTTGACTTGACCACTAGTAAGCCTTAAATTGAGTAAAGATTAATTCTGGTGTGATTTTACTACTATCAAAACAGATCAAAATGTGATTGCCTTGAAAAGAATGATCCAAAATCTCACAGGTAGGTATTTCACCTTTATTATGGACTGTGGCCCCAGGCAGTGGCCTCTCCAGTAAGGACTTCATGAGCTGAGCAAGACGAAAGTCTTGAATACACCATGGAATACTATTCAGCCTTATAAAAGAAGGAAATTTTGTCATTTGCTGCAGCGTGAATGAATTGGAGAACATTACACTAGGTGAAATAAGCTAGACACAGAAAGACGAAGACATGTGTTCTCACTTACATGTGGAATCTAAAACAATCCAAATCATAGGAGCAGAGAGAACCGTGGTAAGTGGTTACAAAGGCTCGGGGTTGAGGGAAAAGAAAAATGATGGTCAAAAGGTACAAACTTTCAGTTAGGAGGAACAAGGAGTTTTTTTGAGAGCTCTTGTACATCATGGTGAATACGGTTTTGTTTTTGTTTTGAGTTGGAGTCTCACTCTGTCGCCCAGGCTGGAGTGCAGTGGCACACCACAGCCTTGGCCTACTGGGCTCAGGGGATCCTTCCACCTCAGCCTTCCAATTAGCTGGAACTATAGGCGTGTGCTACCACGCCCGGCTAATTTTTCTGATTTACTGTAGAGACGAGGTCTTACCAGGTGACACAGGCTGATTTCAAACCCCTGGGCTCAGGCAATCCTCTTGCCTTGGCCTCCCACGGTGCTGGGATTACAGGCTTGAGCCACCACACCCAGTTGTGAATATGGTTATTAACAGTGTATTGTGCCTTACAAAATTGCTGAGGATAAATTTCATATGTTCTCACTATAAAAAGTGATAAGTATTTGAGGTGATGGACGTGTTCATTAGCTTGATTAATTATTCCCCATTGTACACATAAATTATGACATCATTTTGTACTCCCATAAATATATACAATGTAAATTGTCTATGACAATAACATTTTTAAATTTAAAAAATTTTCTTTGAGAGAAAATATGTGCAGTTAGGTTTCAGGCCACCAGGTCAAGACTTTTGCCTCACCACACTCAAGCCTTGAAGTCCTTACGGCAGAGGCCACCGCCTGGGGCCACAGTCCAGAAGAAAGGTGAGATATCTACCTATGAGATTTTTGGATCATTCTTTTCAAGGCAATCAAATGTGGTCTATTTTGATAGTAGTTAAAACACATCAGTATTAATCCTTACTCAATTTAAGGCATACTCGTGGTCAAAGTCCTTCCAATATTATTTTTTAATGTAAATATATATATGTATGCATGTGTCTGCTTTGGGGCAAGTATCCCTGGCTGAGGTACAAATGACCATCCCCATTTTAAACCCATAGAGAAAAGAAGCTGGGAATCTGGAGGTCCAACACTTAGGCTTCTTCTGCTCCTGACTGTATGACTGGGAGAAGGTATATTAACCTCTCTACTTTTTCATTTTTTACAAATGTAAAATGAGAATTCGAATGCTTTGATGACTTCACACCGAGGGCGTACTAGGCTCTATGCTCAGAACTTGACACAAATTACCTGATTTAAGCCTTACGGTTTCACTATGAGTCAGGCGTTGCTATATGTCACTTTACAGATGAGAAGACTTAAGACTCGCAGAGAAGTAATTCACCTGGGGAGGACAGAGCTGGGATTGGAAACCTCCACAATGAACATGAAAACACTTGGAAGGATACTTAACATGCTATCGAAAGCTGAGTTGATATGATGGACTGGCTTCTACAGAGGGACCAGCACAGATTCCACTGGCATTGGGATTCACCTAAATTTGGCAAGCATTAATTGACCCTCTATGACATATTAGAGGCAATTCAGAAAATACAATAGAATAATACTTGGTTCTTATATTCACCAAATTTATAATCAGTTAGAAAAATGAGAGTGTGTGATGGACTCTAGAGATTCTCTCTCTGGGTCAGGTTCTTGGGGAGTACAGGCATATTAAGGCTGCAGTATTCCTTGCCTAGTTATTGCATAAGTTGTGTGTTCTCTTATCTCTTATTGCTTTCCTTTTATTTTAAGATGTTATATATTTCCTAATAAGAAGGTAGCTTGGACTGCAGCCTCCAGTAATGTGTTGCAAAAACATGACATTTTGGTTGTTCTAAGTTTAAAAAGAGCAACAATTCAGCAATTTAGTGCTGAGTTGTTTCTATTCCTCAATAAATGTGCATTTTCTTCCAGGCAAGAAGCTAAGAAAATAGCCTTTTAATACATTGTCTTATAATGCATGGGAAGCACCAAGCACTCATTCAAAAGAGCACCATACAGGCTCGATGGCTCTAGCCTGTCATCCCAGCACTTTGGAAAGCCAAGGTGAGTGAATTGCCTGAGTCTGTGAGTTCGAGACCAGCCCAGGCAACTTGACAAACCCTCATCTCTACAATAAATCAAAAAATTAGCCGGCTGTGGTAGCGCACGCCTGTAGTTCCGGCTACTTGGAAGGCTGAGACCAAAGGATCTCCGGAGCCTAGCAGGTCAACGCTGGGGTGACCGTGAACAAAGTGAGACTCCAACTCAAAAAAAAAGAGAGAGAGAGACAGAGCACCATTCACTCATTCATTTAGCAGGAGTTAAGCACCATACCGTGTGCGGGGCAGTGCGCTAGTGCCATCAATAACATGCTTCCTGCAAAACAATCGCACTGTTCCCGAGACACAGTCTAGTAAGGGCCAGACAGAAACTTGTGGGTGCCATAGAGTATGGTTAGACGTGGACTCTGGAGCCAAGTTGGCTGGATTGGAGTCTTTTTTTCTGCAACTTGAACAAGTTACTTAATATCTATATGCCCCAGCTTCATTATCTACAAGTTCAGTGTAAGAATATCATCATCGAGTTGTTGTAAAGATTAAATAAAAATAAGATAATCCACTTTCAGAAACATACCCCAGAAATGCATGGTTATAGACAAGAGTACACATGCACATGAATGTTTGTAGAAGCATTGCTTGCAAGAGCCCCAAATACCCAAAATGCCCAGCATTAGATAAACCACGTATGGTGTATTCCTACAATAGAGTACCCAGGACGATGAAAATGAACTCTACAGCTACATGCAAAAGCATGGTTGAATATTTTAGGATTGATATTCGGTGAAAGAAGCCACACGTGATGACATAGGTGTTTTATGGTTCTGTCTCCGTAAAGTTCAAGAACAGACAAAAATCATGAAATGAAATCACAAATTTTTTATAAAGGCATAATTAAGGGCAGACCTGTAATGACAAACATCAGCATCAATGGTATATTCGGGAAGGGATGGAAGTTACTGAGAGGAAGGATCAAGTTTTGCCAGGAGATCTAGGGGAAATTCCTCGGCATTTGGATGGGATCTGACCAGAGGAGGTAACATTCCCCAGAGGGGATAGGGGACTTCCACGCTGAGGGTCTTGCTGAAGTGCATAGAAGAGCAAGAACCTGGGGAAATGAGAGTGGAACATGCCTGTCGGTGCAGACAGGGTCAGGAACTGTCCCGAGCTGCCGGGCTTGACTTCAGGAAGCAGAGCAGAGGTCTGGGAAGTCAAGAGGGGCCTCGTGTTCCTGGAATGCTTTTCCTTCTTCCTAGGATGCACCTTTTGCCCTTCTAGGCTAATCTTTAAACTCTCTTAGGATGCGCCAGGACTCTTAGACTACTTAACCCCACTTGTAAGGAGTGGCCTCTCTGTGGTCTCTGCTGAATGCACGTGTTTTCAAAGATGCCTCTCCACCCTGGATGGCAGCAACTTGAACAGATTTACACACATTTGCAGACTGGAGCCAAAGACCCAAGGCGATTCTCTGCAGATTTCTGGAACTCTCTCACCTCTTAGTTGCTCTGCTCCACAAACCCAAGCCTTCTGGGTCTTCCTTGAACTCTGATCTCTGGATTCTTGATTCAGTGAGGTCACTGAACTCTGAGTTCCTTTTCTGGAGGGACCAACTATCCCAGCCTGCCTGGAACTTAGGGATTTTCCTGGCATGGCCTTTCAAGGCTTAAAACCAGGACAGTCACTGAAAGTCAGTCTGGAAATGCCTCCAGAAAGAAAGTCTAGAGATCCTAGTATCACCTAATTTGTTTACTGTAATCCCCACTTGGGAAGATAATAGCTTCCTGTATTTTGTTTCGTTTTCTAATTGTTGTCAGTAGGACGTTGATTCCGTACCTTCTTACTCCCTGGCGGATTGGAAGTGGAAGTATTTTTTTAATGTTTTCTTTTTTTTCTTTATTTCCATAGCTTTAGGGGGTACAAATTGTTTTTGGTCTGGCCTTTAGGGGTACTCACCATCCCTACCTGTGCACATTGTACTTGATCATTTTTTTTTTTGAGTTGGAGTCTCACTCTGTCGCCCAGACTGGAGTGCAGTGGCCGCTCCCGGCCACCGCAGCCTCGACCTGCTGGGCTCCGGCGGTCCTTCCGCCTCAGCCTTCCGAGTAGCCGGAATTACAGGCGTGCGCTACCACACCCGGCTGATTTTTTGATTTATTGTAGAGATGAGGTCTCGCTGCCCAGGCGGGTCTCGAACCCGCGGGCTCAGGCAACCCGCTCACCTCAGCCTCCCAAGGGCGCGGGATTACAGGCTGAGCCACTGAGTCCGGCTTGTACTTGATCTTTTTTTGGCCATTTTGAGCCTAACTTTTAAAATCTGTAAGTGGTGATAGATCTCAAACTGTTGTGAAGATCAGGAGATAATATCTGCAGACGTTTTAAAATAATAAAACTTTATATACATGCTGATATTTGCCTTTACCCAAGGTATTGCATCCATTTTCACACTTATAACAATTCTGCCTATGCCTGTCGATAGTAAGCCAAAATAGATTCAAGAAGAATTAAACATTCAAATGCTAAAATAATTACAGTGTCCCAAATAGGAGAATTTTTTTAAAAAGCAGGATTTATTGAGAGGACAGAAGAGCTCCCAGAGCAGGAGGGGACTCAAATGGGTTGCCCCCAAATAGGAGAATATTTTTATGAAAGGTAGTCCTGATTGATTTAAGAGAAAAGGAGAATAAGATAAGTGTGACTTTGAAAAACAAAGTTTAAGAAGTTAGAAAAGTATGAACGATTATGACAAAAGATTAATATTATTGATAAGCAAATCATTCTCAGCAAGTAAATAAAAAATTTGGACTCCTAAAAGAAAAAGAAAACAGTTGGTAAAAAACATGAACAGGCAATTCAGAGAAGAAGAAATGTGAATAGCCAGTAAACATATGAAAAACTAAAGTGTTTTTCATATTCAGAGAATGCACATTAGAGAATGAGTGTGCCATGAGCTATGATTCTGATTTCTTTTCCGCTATCCAGTTGACAAAGATTGAAGGGCTACTCAGCCATCGCCAGAGAGAGTGCCGTTTGTACACATAATCACACTCCAAAGGTACTATTGCGACCATCAATGGGGTCAGTCTGTTGGAAGGTGTTAGAATCATAAATATGCATTTTTTTGAATTTAAATTTTTATCTAGAGATTCATCTTAAGGAAATTTTAGAAAGGAAAAAATATCACATTCATTTTCATACTTATAACAGCTTTCCTATACCTACGGATACTAAGTCAACGTAAATTCAAGAACTGAAGATTAGAATGTTAAAGTAATAAAACTGCGTGTGTAGAAAGGCATGTGTAAGGTTGTTTATGAAACTTCGTTGACCATAGAGAAAATTAGAAACAACATAAATATCTTCCTTAGGGAATTACTTAAATAAATTATGTTATAGGTATACAATAAAACACTGTGGAACTGTTGTAAAGGAAAAACCAGATTTTTTTCTTCAATGAAGGAAAGTTATACCTGTGAGATAGTATTATGTATAAAGAAGAAGGTTATCAAATGCTATTACAATATGATTCTTTTTGTATAAGAAATCAATATATGTGTATATATGTAATTTATATTAATGTTTGCATTAAAAACTTTGAAAAACAAAATAAATTGCCACAGCACAACTTACTCTTGGGATTACAAAATTATGGTAATTATCAATTGTCTAAACAGGTAGAAATTATATTTCTTTTTTTAAAAGATACAAAAGGAGCTTGTCAGTTTTTAACACACACGTACACACACACACACACACACACACACACACACACACACACACACACACACTGCTGTACTTACTGTTGTATACTGTCCTATGCCAGAAAGAGACTATTGAACTATTAGGTCATTAGGAATGAGCCATCCATTCTGGAATCTCTGCTCTCATTATACCTTGGCAACTGTTTTGCATGGTCTTTTTTTCTTCACCCAAGTGTTAGTATCGTCTCTGCAGCTATACAGAAAGCCTTTTGAGAGTTGGTTCTCAGTGTCACCTTTGCTGAGCTTGCAACCCTCCATCACAGAATCCCATGTTCCATCTGGTGAAGAGTTCCCATTCCCACTTCACAGAAGAAGCAACTGAGGCCTGAACAAGTTGAGTGATTTGCCCAAGATCACACAGCCTGGTCCCACCCTCAGCAACTGGATATTAAATACACAGTGATTGACTAAAGCTGGAAGACACGTGACCAAAAGATGGAGACGCATGGGAAAAAAAGGAGCAAAGGAGACAGAAGGAAAGTTCCGATGGGATTATTTCATCTTGGGAATTCAGAGGGTTTTGTTTTACTGGAAGAGATAGGTAAGAATCCTTCTCTTCACACCTCTTCAGCCTCCTTGCACAACTGTCCCCACGGTGCCCCGGCCTCTCTGATGGTGGTGTAGAGCTAAATTCAGTAACCAAGTTTGCTGACACTGAATAGTTCTGTCCGGAACCTGCTGTCATTTAGAATGTCAGCATCTGTGAAGGCAAAGGGCTCGCCTCCCAGCAGCCATGAACGTAACAGCACTGACTACCTTCAAGCACACAATCCCTCATGGTCCTCTTGGTATAAGACACTCCTCTGTGTCATTTGTCGTTGAATGAAACAATCGTGGGAAACAAAGTCATCCTTTTATGGGGCCATGTCCTTCTGAAAGATGCAAGAGTAAATGCTTCAGTGAGTCCTCTGGTAGCAAGATCGCCCTGGGAGGATGATGTGTGTTTTTAGAAAAAAGACCCTTCAGATACGATCAGGCCTCCATGAGGAAAGGAAGGGGAAAAGGTAACAGCCGGTGACACAGATGAGAAATACGAATGACAGTTAAATCTAATCACAAGAAAAATGTGACAACTCTGCGTCATCATCTCAAGTCAGCATCCTCCAAGACATGCTGGCAGAAATGTGCTCCAACTCCAGAGAAGAAAAGCAGAAATGCGTGCTAATAAAATTGCTCTAGTTGACATTGCGTTTACCTGTGCTGGGCACTACCTGCTCAGGCCTTTATTCAGATCATCTACCCTACCACGCCCGCCTAATTTTTGATTTATTGTAGAGACGAGGTCTTGCCAAGTTGCTTGGGCTGGTCTCGAACCCACAGGCTCAGGCAATCCACTTGCCTCGGCCTCCCAAAGTGCTGGGATGACAGGCTGAACCACCGAGCCCGGCCTCTTCCTAGCTCTTATCACTCTCTAATATACCCTAAATTGTACTTACTTACCTTATTAATTTCCTCTCTTTCCCACCAGAGTGTAAACTCCATGAAGGCAGGTAATGTTGTCTGTTTTTTCTCTTCTGCTGTATCTTTAGCATTCAGTACAGAGTAGGTGCTCAACTAACATCTGTTGAATAAGTGAATGCACTGGAATCTGTCCATGTATTACCTTGCTGAATCATCACCACAGTTCTTTGGGGTAGATACTACTTCCCTCATTGATAGCTGAGGAAAAGGAGGTTTAGGAAAGTAACTTGATCACAAAGATGGTCAGGATTAGAACTTAAGTGTCTCTAAACCCAGAATGTTCTTACTCGTTCCTCTAAGAGCAATGAGAGAGGAGAACAGGAGCTGATGTTAGGATTCTTAAGAAGATTCTTTTGTGGAGGAATGTTTTTACTCTATTTCCAGGATGCCCAAGCTGCGTTGGGAGGCATGCAGTGAAGTTAGTACCACATAGCCTGCTTCCAGCCTAAAAATATTCCATTAGTCTCATCTGCCAGTGCTCTTAAAAACAGTACCGCTTAAGAAAACAGCTTAACTTATCTTCTAGCAAGAGTCCTTTGCAGCAAGGTCTGGTGAAGAAGAAGGTGTATGCTATGTGAACTAACATGGATAGGACTCGTGCCATGTGCCAAATCCTTTATATTCAATGCATTCTTTATAAGATCATGCAGTCCTCTCAACAACCCTATGAAATGTGTCACCTGAAGTATGTTTCCCTCTTCCATGTGCACCCAGAACCCTGGGTGTATCTTTCTCCGGTATCTCAAGTTCTATCCACTGACTTACCTTCCTTCACTGCAAGTTTCCTGAAGGTGGGTACTGTCTCTTGTGCCTAGTTGAATCTCTAGAACCTAGCCAGTTGCCTGGCCGCTAGCACTGAATAGATGCTTGAAAATCCAAAATGACGTATTGTATTCTGTCCAGTCTGGGAAAGGGAGTTCAGCTAACCTTGAGGGTTTTGCAGTTTAGAGAAATGAGATCATCACATGCATGAGAAAACTGGAAAATAACAGAAGATACGACATAGTCCAGCGCTTAATGATGTGGTATACAAGTTATAAGAAGCAAAAACTTCAAAGAAGGGAAGGGTCAAGGGAGGAGTCAGGACAAGATTCACTTCTTTATTCATTTATTCACTGCATTCTAAATGCCTGCCATGTATCGTAAACTCTCTTGGGTATGAACATTAGAAGGCATAATCCTTGACCTCAAGCCATGTATTTTCCAGTGGAAAAGTCAGTGCTGTGTAGGGTATATGTTTTTGAGTGTACACCCCACCTGCCACGCACCCTCTGAAAATTTGTCTTACTGATAACCCCTCTTTTGCCTTTTGACTAGGGCAGACTGAACTAGTGATTGGTACCTGGCCGATTTGATTATTAAAAAAAAAATGGAACCAGCAGACCTAGAGACTATAATAAGTTGATTTTTTTATAAATTTATTTGAGGCTGGGTGCAGTGGCCCATGTCTATAATCCCAGTGCTTTGGACCCAGAAGTTCATGGCCAGCCTAGGCAAGATAGCGAGACCCTGTCCACAAAAAATAAAAAATTTAGTCAGCCGGGCTTGGTGGCTCAGCCTGTAATCCCGCGCCTTTGGGAGGCTGAGGTGAGT